>NC_086291.1:55462821-55635321 GCF_963924245.1 Chroicocephalus ridibundus | reverse complement strand
GCAGAGCCTCCTATTTATTTATCTGTCTGGGGGTGTCCGGAACTCACTTTTAAGTCAGACTTTATTTTGTATTTTATTTGCGGGCCCGATTCGATAAGGCATCAGTTTCCTAAGGACAAAAAAAAAAAAAAGTAGTAAATTGTTGTATGTGGGTGTAGCTGTAATGAAAAATCAGAGCAGTTAAATCGTAAAATTTGGATTAAGAAGCTTGAATTTAATACACACACAACACATTTATTAAAGCATTAGAATAATTGAAATTTGCTGCTGGAATAGTCCAATCTGTTTAAATAATTCTATGGGTGTCTTGTTGTGATAAAAGATTATCTGGAATTCTATTAAAGGCGCAGGAGCCCGATTTCTAAATCCTATTTGGATACTTTCAATAACTATCAATAATCTCATCTACTCAACAGCCTCCTGCCTCTCAGCTTTATCTGAAAGTTTACAGCATTTCAGGAGAATTTCATAATAAAAAACCCGGCGTCGTAGGAAAGCGGTACCTGTCATTCATGTTCGGATTAAAAAAAAAATATTAATATGAGAAAAAAGCCCATTGAAAGGTTTGCTGTTTAAGTGCCAGACTAGATGCAAGGGATAGATTGGTTTTGTATTTCAAATCTCACCTGAAGGTTATTTTTATCTATCTAAACAAATTATCCCTGTCTGTTTGTGGAGTAATTACATCAATGAATATTATGAATAAGGTACGCTCCAGCCAAATATTAATTAAAGGCTCAACGCACCTCTCTCCCCCTTCTGCTGGGCTCTCTTCAGACCCACGAATTAATGCCAGGTCCTTTTTAATCCCTCACTTATTACAACTTTCGGTTAATTTTATACTGTTTAATATCATTCTAGGGGCTAATTTCTTTTGTTTATGCGGGAGGGTTCTTTGCAATTGTTACCAGACACTTTTCCTGGCCGGAGCACCCGCTCTCCCGGCCCCCGGTGCTAGCACTAATCGCCGCTAATTTTCTTCATTAACTTCATTTACTCTTTCCACGCGTTTTTGCGGGGTGAGGCGGGGAAGGGCCCGGGCGGGGACCGTGTTCTCTGTCACTGATTTCTCCCTTGAAGCTCAGTCCGAGGTGGAGGGGGGGGCACCTTCGCCCCGAGCCCCCCAGCCCGGGGACGGGCCGTCAGCGCTGCGCGCCTGCTGCGCTCCCCGCGGAGCCCGGGAGGCAAAATTACACCAACTCGGGTGTTAAAAGCGATCGGCAGCGGGCTGAAAAACACAACCCTCTCCCGGGACTTTGCACAAGGCGGCTCCCCCATCCCTTTTCCTCCTCTTCTCCCTTTTTATTTGTAATTTTTTTTTTTTTTTGCGCTCTTGCTTAACTCCCCGGACCCAGCCCTGATTTCATTCTGGTTATTAGACAGCTACCAGTGACTGTCTGCACTCCGCGTCTTTCCTGCTAATTATCACCTTATGAAAAGTGTTTCATTAAGAAACTCTGCTTTTGATTAATTATCGACAGAATGCTGACCAGAAAGAAATGAAATTAGTCGCTGACCCCGTCTGAGTAACACTGAAAATTCATCACCTATCCTTTTAATATTGAAACGCACCGTAGAATTTTAATAGAAAATATTGTTTTTTCCAAACCTTTCAGTCTTTATTAATGCCCCTGGGCAAGAAATGATATTGCTGGCAATATAGCAGCCTTTGTTCATTTTAAATTTATTAAACATAATGCACTTCATTTTCAAATATTTTACTGTTTCTTTTTAATTTCGCTCACTGTAAGTACAGAATAAACCCTTTTTAAACATTTAAGATGCTGGGGGGGCGGGTCCTCCTCCCTCCCCAGAAGGCCGTATCCCAGGGAGGCGGCCGAGCCCCGGGGAAGAGCGGGGACTGTGATTTCAGCTGGCGGCCTCCGGCCCCCGCGGACCCCCGGGCCGCCCCCGCGGGCTCCGGAGGAGGGCAAGGGGAGGACGGGGCAGCCCAGCTCCTTTTGCACCGGGGGCTGAGCCCCGTCGGGGCGATGCAGGGGGGGGGACGACACGCTTTCAGCTAGTGCGGGGGTCCCCTCTGCCGTCTCTGCGCTCCCTCCCTGCCCCACATCCCCCCCGGAGCCCCCTCGACGGCCGGGGCAGGGCCGCGGCTCCGCGCACGCAGGAGCTCGTCCCCGGGGGGCGTCGGAGGGTGCGGGCCCCCCCGACTCGGGTCTGTCCCAGCAGCTGCCGCTCCCCCCCCCGGCCCCGGGCCGGCGTCCGCCCTCCCGCCTGTCCCCCTTTCCCAAGGAATCCGAGACCTGCGGTTAATGAGACGTGAAGTGTGAAAAACTTCCTGAGCGGGGCGGCCCTAACGACGTTCCCAGATGTGAGGCCGGGAAGGGGCGGCCCCGGCCGCCCGCCTCCCCCGGGAACGGCCCCGCCAGGCCGGCCGGGGGCGGGACGGGACGGGACGGGGCGCCCCGGGGTGGGGACGGGACACGGGGCTCAGCACCCTGCGGGACCCCGGGGCGGCTCTGCCTGCAGCCCTGCGTGGGGGGAGAAGGTCCTGCTGCCGGTGTGCACCCCCTTTGGGCACCCCCGGGCGCCCGGAGCGCATCCCCCGGGTCCCCGGAGCTCATCCCCGCAGCGATCCGCCCTCCAGCCCCTCGGCTCCGGCGTGAGCCTGCAAACCGGGAGGGGGGACCCCGGTCACTGTTGTCCTGACCTGAGGCGCAGAAGTTGTCCCAGAGGGGTCAGGTCCAAGGGACACCCGCCCAGGGAAGGGGAAGAGGCCGGGCTGGGGGTCCCGGGCAGGCGGCCCCGACCCCGGGCCGGCTGCTCTCCCCTTCCCCTTCCCCCCTCAGCAGCGACCACCCCACCACCAGCCCCCGCCACAAAGCGAGCGACCGCACTCTTTCCTCTCTCATTTCTCCCCCCCGCGCCAAAACCGCAGCACCACATGCGCAGCCCTATAGATGCTCGGGCAAATAAATAAATAAACACCAGCCTCCTATTTTTATGAGCCATTTAACTCCAAAATAGACCTCCAGTATCTGGTCCCCGCGCTGGATTTCCATATCCAGTCACTCAGCCCTGCTTATCTTCATGTATGGCTGCCTCATGTTTAACACACAATTACATTTTCTCCCTCCAATTCCATTACAAATGGAATCGGGGAGGCATTGTTTGAAGAAATGTACTGCTTCAGTTCTAGTTATGTCGTACAATGCACGGAACAGTGGAAAAAAAAAAAAAATCTAGACACCAAAGAGTCAACACACAGAGAGCGGTGCAGAGGCGCGGAGCCCGGCGGAGAAGCGCGGAGCCCGGCGCAGCCCGCACCCTTAGTTACCGCAACCAAACGGCTGCCCCGCAACGGGGCCGGCCGGGAAAGGGGGCCCGGGCAGAGATAACCAAGCGATGGGAAGTTAATTAATTGCATTAAACTATTGACTAACTACCTAGCTCGATCGTAATTCATTTAGAGAATATTAAAATCTGAGGAACAATAATAAAATTGATGCCGATTCCCAGCGGAAGGAGATGGCCAGCAAATTGGATACTTTTCTTAATCTGGCGTAAATAATAACATGTCTGTTCCCACTCCCTCTCAGGCCAATTCCCCTATCATTTATTCCAGGCTCAAAAGCCTGCTTCCATAATTGATATCAGTTACTCAATGAGTGCTTCTTGCATTTGTTCTCGTTATCCATTATAATTACAAAGTTCAGCCCGGGCAGCCGGGGGGGGGTCGGCCGGGAGCCCCGGGGGGAGATACCGAGCCCCGGCCCCCCCCGGGGACACGATCCGGAGTGGGGTGGGTAAGGACAGGACGGGACAGTGGCATCGCTCTGCCGGGGGGGAAGGCTCCGGGGGAGCCGGCCCAGACCCCCCCCGGAGGAGGCTCGGTGCAGCGGTGACGGGCTGCGGGGGGCTTCGGGGGGTCTCGCCTCGCCCCCCTCCCCGGCCCGGCTTCCTTTTGCCCCGGCCGAGCCGCCGCGCCTGGCTCCGCTCGGCGCAGATATTATTATTTCGTTATTTATTCACTTATTTATTCATTTATAAAGTGTTTACTTAGCTCGGTGCAGATGTAACATCTCATTTACAGGTTGGCCCCGGGGCAGAGAAACAATTGGCAACAGAGGAGGAAAAAAAAAAAAAAAGAAAGAATAAAAAAAAGAAGAACTCGGGAGAATAAAGAGGAGGGAAGGGGAGCTGCCGTCTGAGGAGGGGGAGCCAGCCCGGCTCCCCCCAGCCCGGCGCTGGGGGGGGGGGGGACCGTCGGGGAAGCAGTTCCTCGGGGAAACTGAGGCACGGGGTGCCCGGGGAGGCGAGGGGTGGATGTGCCCCCCGGGAGGGCGCAGGCGGTCGGCGGGGGAAGTCATGCCACCGCTGCCGTCGCCCGTCGGGGGCGAGGATGGTCCCCACCGGGATGAGCGGCACCGCGTCCCCTGCCTTCCTCCCTCCTCACCGCACTCTTCCTCACCGCGGCGCGCACGGCCTTGCGGGCCGGGCCCCGGCGGAGCGCACCGACGTTGCTTTTCCAGCGGCTTTTGGGAGGAATTCGTGCTTTCCCCGCCGGTTTCCCGAAGCGGCGGCGGCAGCAGCAGCTAGGGGGGGTGGATGGGTGAGGGGGGGAACGTTCCGGAGGCGGGGATCGAACCCGCGAACCCCGGAGGGTCGGTGCCCCCCCCTCGGCGGGCCCGGGGGCGGCCCTGGCAGCCGCGGCGCATCCCTTCACACGGGCGCTGACGGGCGGCAGCTGCTGATTGTTTAAACGAGGAGGCAGTTGCTTAGCAACCCATAGGAGGCTCATTACCGAAGCCACAGTGATTAACAAAAAAGGGTATGAAAGTAAAATGGATTAATTATTTAATTAACTAATTGATGATCAACTTCTTTTTAATTATTCACTTAATTAAAGAAGTGTAACTACAACACTGCCCTTATCAAGTGTGTTGATATACTGACAAGATTTCAAAGACAAAAAGAAGAAGAAGAAAGGCAAAAAAAAAAAAAAAAAATTTTCTTCCCAGCTACGGGCGCCACAGATCTGAACCGGGAGCGGCAACGCCGCGTCTCGGGACTCCCCGCCCCGGAGTTCAGATGTGGCCCCGAAACTTTCCCATAAGGGGCTGGGGCGAGAGGCTCCATCCCAGAAGGGGCAGCGCCATCGCTACGAGTTATGTCTGCTTCCTGCCGCCACGCCGCGGAGCATAAATTCAGCCGGGCTGTGCTCTAAGGAAGAGTTATGGAGGCCTTGCTGCCTCTTAAATCCGGGTTGATCTTTTCCTCTTAACTAGACGATGGTTCAGCTGCATCTGGTCAGACCCAGCGAGAGAGTTATGGATGGCTGCAAACTTCTCCGCGCCTTTTTCCCAGGCCAAAGGGTTTGGCGAAGCCCGGAGCGAACGACCCTTCTTCCTAGGGGTGACCGAAGTACTCGAGGAGACTGGGGACAGCCTGGCGTCTGTGGTCAGAGGAGAGGGGTGAGCATCAGGGTGTCGAAGCAACCCCGGTGCTGGTGTGTGTGATGTCTAAGAGCCCCGGCTTTCCCAGGTGGGGGGTCCTGGCAGTGGGGACCATGGGGAAGGGGTGCCGGGGGGTCCTGCCCAGGGTCCCGGCACCCCGTGGAGCTCCCAGCCTGCGTAGGGATCCCTCTTCCCAAGTTGTTCTCCCAAGTCAGCAGTTACACGTAAGTGATTTTGCTTTCCGAAGGATTTGTCGTCTCCGCTCTGCCCAGCAAGTGTCTGGCTCTCCCCGTATTGCACTGATTTTGTTTCTGTTTTTTCCGAAGTAAACAGTGCAGCTTGTCGAAAACATTCCCCTCTCTTGATTAATTTACCCCTAATGACAAAGATGGCTCTGCAATCAGCAGGTAAATGCGGGGAGTGAAATCCGCCTGGTTTTCCCTGTTAGCATGGCTGATGAGGGAGAGGGGGCTGGCGCCGAGCCGAGGGGAGGACGGTGCTGCAGGGACTCAATCGATGCTATTTACCCGCCCAAGGTGTGATTGGATTTATTGTCAGCGTGAAGAAGACAAACTGATCACTTCTGCTCGGTGCAGTATTGGCAGGTCCAATATCTGCTGAAGGAAGGGAAACTTGGGAGAGTTCAGCTTGGTTTTTTTTTTTTAACCACTTTTCTGAAATGCTCAGGGGCCCTGTTTCGCCTGGAGCTCACCCAAAGAAACCTCGTCCCCAACGGTCACCCACGGGTGACGAAGCCATAGGGAAGGAAGGGCACGGCCCCGTGCGGAGCCCCCGGTATCAGCAATGCAAACCCGGAGCGCTCTGTGGTCACAGGGACGGGGCCACAATGTCCATGGCACCTTTGGGATGGCATCAGGCTGGGTGCTGAGGTGGTTTCCCCAGGAGACACTGGGAAGTCACTGGAGATGCTGGAAGGTGGAAAGAGGGAGGAAAAGAGCTCTCCTATCCTCATGGGAGGGGAAAAAGCTGCCGGTGCCAGGCGGGCAGGCGGGTCTGGCTGAGACGAGGCAGTGTAAGGATGGACAAGGCGGTCTAACTTCTCCCTCACCAGTTCCCCGTGCCCCCGTCGGGTTTTAAAAACATAAACCAAACCTTCCCCTCCATTTAAATTGTGTACCTAATCCCCTAACTCTCTTTAATTAAGCAGAGGGAAACTTAAATTGTTCTGACCATCTTTGGGGGGATTATGTATTTCAATCATCATTATGGCATGGCTATTTGTGATACCAGGAGATAGATAGGTATATCCGTTGTATAATCAGGCATACAAATTATAATCCCCCCAAAGACGTTTAATAACAATTTAAAATACTGGCTACTGGACGTAGGGCATCGGCAGATTAGAAATGAGTGTGAACGGGGGGTTCGTTCAAGGACTCTGTATGCTTTGCGCTACGAGTCTGCGTCCTGCAGTTCTCCCTCCTGGTGCAGCACCGACGAGGTCCCATCCTTGGGGTCCTTCCCACGCAGCAGCATCTCACGCGGGCACGTCACCCTGTCCGCAGAGGGAGCTCAGGGTGAGCTGGACGTGCTGGGTCCTGGGAGCTCCTCCATCCTCCCGACCAGCTTCCATCCCTCGGGATGCGGCGAGGGTCTCATTACCTCTGCTGGAAGCTGTGGAGGTGCATCCGAGGGGCAGGATGTGGTCCGATGCTGTCTCATTTTTCTGGAGCTGTACGCCGAGGTCCCCACTGACATTAGCGGGAGCTGCTGGAGCATATCGAGAGAAGAGGAGACGCCATGAGCGCTTGCTCTCGCAGCAAAACTGCTCAGGGGTGTCTCTGTAACTGTGAAATCAGGCCTTTTGAAAGCATGGATTATTGAGTGAGTAGATCTAGCCAGCTCCTTTAGGGCCATTAGTCCCCATATGCACTTGGTTATTTTACGCTGAAAACATACAGGGGAGGTTATATCATTTTTTGGGGGGGGGGAGGGGGAAGAAGGAGCAATTTTTCTGTTTCTTAGGAGTAAGTGAAAATAACTGCTTGAAACCTTCCAAAACCAGAGACACACGTGTCTAAGAAATAAAACCACATTCTGACTTGACAGCAATGGCAATGCAGGCTAAATTCTAAGTCTGAATTTTCGTAGGCTGGATTGGGATGGCAAAGAACTTCGAACCTTATGCCTGAAGTGGCAGGACAGGGCGCAAGAATCTTGAAGTCGGTGCCAGGGAAATGTTACGAGTCCAAATAAATGGGCTTGGCAGGCATCATCCCTCACGGAAAGGGCGATCCAGCTGAAAAACTGATTTCTTATTCTGTTTTTAAACAACGACGTGGAGATCATGTTTTCCGCTTCATCAAATGAGCGGAAACTTTATTGTTATTTGGATTGTGCCTTTGGTATAGACGGTGAACGCTGCGTAACAGCCGAGGAGCATCCCGGCACCGCGTCGTACGAGGGGGTGCAGGGCTTCCACCCCCACTTGGAACAGGGGAGAACCAGGAGAGCTGTGGAGTCAGAGCACTGGAAAGCTGGGTGTGGGAAAGGCTGATGGCTTTGCTTGTTAGCAGCGGTACAGAAAACTTACATTCTTGTTCGATAATGCCACAGCCGTGCGGAAAACAGCTAAACAGTCGTCTAACACAGCAAGGGATCTCGCTGACGACGAACGTTGCAGGAGAAATCGTTCCCTCAATGCGTCCCCAGCTCCTTATCTAGCTTCCAGAGTCGCAGTTTTCACAAGCTTTCGGGATGGTTTTTCTAACACCTCGTTGCGGCGTGAGCCCCTCGCCAGCTCCCCGGCAGCCCCGTGCTGTCGGCTCCGAAATGCCCTCCAAAGGGCAGATGCCCTGGGGGCTCCTGGCATGGTGGGGCCAAGGGGCTGCCCTGCACCATCCCCGGCCCTGGGACCACTGGTCTGGCACTACGGGTTGACGACGGGTCGGTCCTGGGAAAGGCTAAAATCCCCAGATAAAGGAGATGATGGCTAAACGCACCCCTGGGGTGAACTCAGCAGGCACCCGCGGGCAGGGATTGATCATCTTTATCCAACATGGCTTTGACAGGGGTCACCCAGGCTTGGCTTTAATGGGAGGGAAAGGACCCTGGCTCCAGCTCTTTATTAGGAAGGGAGACCAAGTCCCATCCCTGCAGTTGTCCCAGGGATCCCGGATTTGTCCTCTCCATGACGACTATGAACCTGGTCTTTATTTCAAGGAGGAGGACCTCACACCAGGTCTCTCTGCGAGCAGGACATCGTGTTCTCCCCGAGAAATCGCTGTTTTACAGCCCTCCTTGCCCTCCGAGAGAAAGCACCGGGAGCGGAGAAACCAGGTCAGTGCTTACAAGGGATCAAACGCCCCGGTGATGGGCACGTTACAGGCTGACCCTGCCTGGCTTGGGAACGATTCGGGGCTTGTTGGTGTCACCTAAGCTGGCTCAGACGCCGGGTCTCCGCCGCAGCCGTGCCCTCTCGCTCTCCGGCTTTAAATCACCCTCAGCTTTCCTATTCCTGCGGGCTCATCTTCCCGCCTCAGGAACCGCTACATCAAAGCTGCGCCGGGGAAAATACGCCGCTAACTTCTTTAAACGATCCTCGGCGTTGTGATTACAGGATCCGGCAACTACTTTTCCAGAGCTTGTGAACTTCTTGAAAAATCTCCAGGGAGTTTCTCTCTGGGGGAACCTTATATTTTCTTGCTGATTTTTAAAAGTCTACTGTTAACACCACGAGAGATTATTTTTTTATTTTATTTTATTTTTTTCTTAAGCACCAAACTCTTGATGGATGCTGGGTTTGTAGGAGCTGTAAATGTAAATTGTTTTTCCTCTGGCCACTTGTGTTTTATTTGAAACGTACAAAATCTGAGTGTGTAGTTCCTGAGAGCTGGCCTAGAGAACAGCAGCACTCCCAAGTAGTTTGTCTCCTATCAAATGGCATTAATAATTTAGTCTCTAATTAAAAGTGAGGTCAAACAATGAAAAATGACTGAGCTAAATGGTTACGCTGTGATGTATTAAAGTGACTGGTGGGTTTTAATGGATGGAAGGAGCGTTGTTGTTTGTTTATGTACAAAACACTTTCAGTCAAAGACTGTAGGAGTCCCGAGGAAATGTATTTAACCAAAATCTTTTACAGGTTACTGAGTCAATGCCTCGAATAGACAATTTTTACACACTTTTTATTTCCTTCAAATTGCTCAGCTACCTGTAAAACAGCTTCTCTTAATGACGAGGGGAGGAAGAAAAAAGCCCGCTTTGATGCCTCTCAGGCTTGTTCATCAGCTAACGGTAACACTCAGAAATATCGAAGGGGATCTGAGACATCACGGGAAAGGCGTTTTGAAGGGAGGTTGGTTTCATGTTCTGGAAGATGCTCTGGGTGCCTGTGCCCAGCTTGATCAGCGGCTGCTACTGCCCTGAGTGATTTTGGGAAGCGCCTGTCGTTAGTGTGATCTTTATTTGTCAGCAGCCTCTGCCCAGAAGCCAACCCTGTACCGAATGGCACGGCGCTGCCCCAGCAGCTCAATTTCCATGGGAAAATGGGGAAAAGAGCAAAATTGCAGCCCCCGATATGCAGGGAGGGAACTCAAGAGAAGGAGGACTCTGAGCCAGGAATGCGGCATGGGCAAGTAAGTGAGTTGTTGGACCCTCTGTCGTGGCTCTTCCCCAAACCAGGGGTGCCCAGGGTCTCCAACAAGAGCCTCATCCACCAGACCAGCCTTCCCACCCCACCGGTGGGGTGCACTGGGTGCTGTGCCGTTCAAGGCAAACTCCGCAACATCGTCTTAGCGGGACAGACCTGACTTCACAGAAATGGGGGAAAGCTTCCCATCAGGGGTATGAATGTATCTTTTAAAGTTCCTCTGTGTCATTTAGGTGGAAGACCTGATCCCTAAGCCAGGGCACTAAGGCCCTTGGATGGCAGGACCGTAGAAATGCATGTGGTTGTACATCTGGGATGGCCCCGGGGCACCTTGGCTTCCATTTACAGGATTAAGGCATCGGTCCCATATAGACCTGCTCTTGTGGTCATACAGACACCTTTGCAGGAAGGTCAAGGGGAGGGTGGCAGTTTATCTTGATTATGATAGGCAAAACCAGGGTCTTCCATCAGAGATCTGGACCCAGAGGCGCTACATGCTGTCCAGGCACATCAGGAGAAAAGCTTCTGCTCATCGAGGCTCTAACTGGAGGTAGGAATAAGTACAGACCCGAGAAGCCCACGTTTCTCTACGGTACGGTATGCAACCAAACCAGTCAAATAGAAGTCCCTACTCCTAAATATTTAGCCTTTATTCATCTACTTTTTTAGCTGGCAATCTTTGTATAAAAAAGACAGGAAGTTGGAGTTTTGCACCTATTTCATTTAACACCACTTAACTCCTGGCACTGTCCCAATATGTCTCCATTAAGTGGGGACTTTGCAAAAATTGTCCCAATTAAGCAGCAGCATTGCGATTTGCTGTTGTTAGGCTAAACTGGTTCCCTGGGAGATGTCCTAATGAGGTATCCATCTTGATTAAGTGCAGACCTGTGAAGTGCTTCCCAATTAAAGGACAGAGAATGCATGTGCATTATCCAAAATTTTTTTTTTTAAATAGTTGTTTGTGGTATCTCCTCTGGGGCTCGCTCCCCCATGGACAGTGGCAGTGTTTGCTTTGACATGGGAGGATGCTGGCCAGACCCATCACAAGTGGCCATGGATGGCCACCACCGGTGTTTGTACCTAGGTCTCCGCATTCAGAGCAACTGAAGAGGAAGGTCCAGTGCGTGAAAGCCAAGCTAAGTGCAGGTTTCATTCCTACATGTCCATACGGCTTTCCCCATAAGATTTTGTGGGCTGACATTGGGGTCTTGTCGAAATCCCTTGTTCTCTCTGTTTCAGGCCACCTTTCTGAAACTGGGAGAAAACCACTGGAGCTGAGGAGATAAGTGTGTTACTGGTAGGAAGGACTTGGCTACCGTTTTTTTTTTCATACGGGCAAGCTGGGTGTGTGGCCATGGTGGCCCATGGGAAGAGAGACTGGAAGGGGGAAGGTGCCCCTTCCCTGCTCCGTCTCCCTGCTGTAGCTACAGACTGCTACGGAGGTGCCCAACAGGAGGGTAGAAGGTGAGTTGTAATGGGAAATTCCCACTGGTTTTAAGGAAAAAACCAACCCATCTGAACCCTTTCCTGTGAGAGTGGTGCAGCCCTGAGACAGCACCCCAGAGGGGCTGTGGAGTCTCCATCCTGGGGATTTTGAGAAACCTGGTCCAGGCTTGAAGTTAACCTTGCTGGGGGCAGGAGGTTGGATGAAGGACCTCCAGCGGTCCCTGCCGACGGAGGTCTCCCAGTGAAGCCATGGGGCTGGGGTTGACGTGGGCTGTGGGGCTCCACCAGCAGCTCCAGCCCTCCTGGGCCGCACAATCAGCGCAGAAACCACTGGATCTGCCTGGGGGGGCGTCACGGGACTCGGTGGGGTGGGGACTCGGAGGGGTGGGGGGAAAGGGCATTGCTGTAAAACCCTGGCTGGGGTTTGGAGACGAGAGAAACCACACGAGGGTGGGTTTCTTCTCTGAGAAATAAGAGCTTTGCTTCTTCCCCCTCAATAACTTTCACTTTAGTTTAAACCAACGAATGTCCATTTGTCAAGTGTTAATATTCACCCAATGTCCAGAGGACATACCTTGAAAGTTATTTATAACAAGATATTTTATTTTTTTTTTCTTCCAAGGAAACAATGTTCTCATTCCATATTTCTTCTGTGCTACAGAATTACCAATCAACTGTTTTGGAGTAATTTTAAATACAATTATAAAGAATGTGATTAGGACAAATGCAAAAGAAGTTAAACATAATCAATTCCTCGGTGCTGCCTTGTGGTTTACATTTTAGTATCATTTAAGGGGATTTGCGCCAACCTTTTGTAGTAGATTAAAGGCAGATATTTTGTTTGTTACAATCAAACCTATGATTTCGGTTTTATAAATTTTTAAAATATTAATTATAGTTTGAAAAGTACACGGAGGTGAATACATTAACTAGTTTCCTGCTTAGATAGCAACTATTTGGTGTTTGGCATTAGATTAGCAAGGAGCAGGTTGGGAATTTTAATCCACCTTGTTAAGTTATTAAATTTTCTTTATTTACATACAGATCTTACTTTCATTAACATTGTAACAGGTGCTCATTAACAATTTATCATTTGCAAGGCAGAAAGTGAAAGAGATTTTGCTACAAAGTTTTCTCTTCTGAGTGTCTCAATTATACCACGTAGCAAGGCTAAAACCATCTTAAATATTGTTTTACAACAACGCTCAAAACTTGGGCCCATGTGGAAAAATCTGTAATCTTTGAATATTTCCCATCTTGCAGTTTCACTCCGTGTAGTTACATAAATAAAGCTTTTTTTTTTTTTTTTTTTTTTTTTTTAAATTTTAAAAAGGAGAGTATTTTCACTCTAAAATGTCTGCCGCGCCAAAAGCGTTCGGGTTCCTGAGCGTGTGGACCCGTTACTCCATCCCGCTTATCTGCAACTTAAGTGAAGACTAATAGAATTTTAATATGATCTGTAATCACACTAAAAACTGTAGTTCAAAATTCCTGAGCATCACTTCAGTGGTATTGAATAGCCCTGGATCTAATTAGCATAATCATTTGCAGAGCCCTTGGAGTCCTATTTTCACAACCTTTTTATATACTGAAAACAGGGGGTTTATCGTTTTCTTTCTTTTTTTTTTTTTTTTTTTTTTTTTTTGGCATGAGAAGAGGACACGGCACAATTCCCTTCCCCTTCCTGCCTCCCCGCTCCCTCCTCCTTCCCCTCTGCTCCTCCCCGACTGCTCCTGGGGCAGGGACCAGCCCCAGCGGCCACCTGCGGACCCTGCCCTGGCCTCAACGCCCCGCGGCCTTGGAGAGCCCTGGGGGCACCGGGAGCTTTTACTCCTAAAAATAATGCGCTCGCTGTGCCTATCTCTCTTTTTAACCTCGCTTTTTTTCTTTTGGAAGGAGGCGAGCCTCCAGCAGCTTTTCCAGCACGGCCGCCTCTTCCCCATCCCTGTATCTCCAGGAATTGCTCTTCTCTTGGCAGCCAAGGGCTCGCTCTCGCAAGGTGGTTTGTTCTGGCAAGGCGTCTGAAGAGCCGTGGTCTTGGCACCACGCATGATTTTGCAGGATAGAGTCCTCATTTGAGCCTCTGTCATTGTCAAGGCTTCCAGCGATGCTGGTACATTTGTGATGATCCATAACACGTGGGTGATTTACAAGCATTCCTCAGGCTTCCAGCTCTTGCTACACCTAGGGATTCAAACCCCAGTTTGGGAATATTTTTCCCAGTGTTATTTGAATTGTCATCCGGGGTCGGTGCATAACTCAGGCTGCAAGAAGCTCCTGCAGGTTCCTATTTTATTCCGTGTAAAATAGCTTTGATGTTCTTAGAGCACATGGTGTGCTCCAGAATGACTCTTGCCTTGACCGATGCTGACTCTGGGTGTGGTCAAAATAACCTTAATGCTCCACTGGGTAGATTTTTGATCAGTTCAGGTAAGGAAAGATTATAGGGCCCTTACGAATCTTGAGCAGATCCAACTACTGGTGCTCACTGTCCTCTGCATCCCTGTCGCTTATGGGCTCTCCTAAGATGTGGTCGGGGAGGTGTTTCAATACAACTGGCACAGCTCACCTCAGGCTGACAAATCAGCATCCTAACCCCCTTCACTGTCATTTCTACTTCATTGCAAATAGCTTACACCGGAACTGGGGGACCTCGGTAGCCTCATCTGTCCTGCCAAGGCTCCCTTCATGAACCTTGTCTGCAAGAGCAAGAGGCAAGAAAAATCACCCCAGGAAAACCCAGCGCCACCAGGTTGGTTTGCGAGCAGTCACGTCTGGTCACAAATATGGTCAAACTTTTGGCTTCTCCTTCAAAATACACCTTGTGCTTGTCCGGTGGGCTTGGTTTCAGTGTCCATTTTGCCACTGGTGGTTTGTCTTTGCTTCTCACTGAAGCCCGGGGACTGGTTTTCCACGTATTTCTGGACTGTCGGTTTATTCCAAGCTGCAAAGTGATTCTCCCTCTGTAATTTGAGGACTCCTGTGGATTGAACATCAAAGAAGTCTGCGAGTCTCGCTCTGTCTCTCAAGACTGATTCCTGCAATTAGAGTTTTCCTAAATCCTTTTTAATTTATCATTGCTTTCACAAATCCAAGCCACAAAGTGCTGGATTCCTGATCTGTTTTATTTCCTTGCTCTGCACGTCGTGGCTGGTGTCGGGGGTTGGGACAGCTGTTTCTGGCTTTCGGGTGGGCCGATTGCCGCATTCCACATCTGGATTAACACGGCAGTGGCTCGGGGAAGTCTGGGGTAGGTGTATCTTGAAGGATATTTGCCTTGAAAGACCTAAACCTGCACCTTGGTTGTGTTTCTCTCCTCACCCTCACCTGCAGCACTGGCATCTCTTGCCGGCGCGTGGATCCTGTGCCATGGCACAGTAAATCTGCGAGAGCGTTTTGTTTTAATAGACACGGGAAATTAATGCCTAGAACCGACTGTAAAGAAGGACACAGGCAGAATACCGCCCTGCTTCTGCCGCTGTTCTCTTCCTACCATCCATTTTGTAGAAGCTTTTGAATTGCTTCACTCTAACAAAATCTTTGCACAGCAAAGATGTCCTTGATTGTGTTATTTTAAAAAGTAATTTTCCCCACCCCTGAAAGTTTTTATCTACAGCGTTTTATATTTTCTCGCTGACTTAAATAGCCTGGTCTCTCTCTTTCTCGAAGTAAAATAGGCAGTGCCTTTATTTATCCTGTTGGTGCTTTAAACTACAATAAGATAAATGGGCACAATTATAGATGTGTACCAGAATAGGAACATGTGTTCCAGCATATGTGATACTAACCTAAGCAGACATCTAAATGTGCTTCTCAGATAACAAACATTACACACACACATATTTATTAAACTCAGCAACCGCCTTTGCCATCCTTTTTAGCTACTTTTAAACAGCTGGTGAACTGTCAAAATCACGTTAAATATTTTAACAAACAAGTTAAATATTTTTAGTTGTTTCTGTGATGGCAGTAAAAATTCAGGATGGAACAATCCAACCGCTCGTGTAAAATGCTCGAGGAAAAGCAGAGGATGCTCTTATTTGGCTACAAGTTTTGAGCCAACTTTTCTTTCAAAGCCCCGCGCCGCGGACCCAGCGAACCCCCGCGGTTTGCGGCAGGGAAGACTGCTCGGGCTCCCTCCCGCGGGATTTATCGCGGGTTAACACAGCGGCTTAGCTCATGGAAAGCTGGTGGATGTTTATTTACGGTGCCGGGGTGTTTATGATGCTCTCCTGCGCCGCTCCCGGGCTCCCTCTCGACAGACCTGGTCCCGAAAGCCTGGAGAGCGTCACACGCGTGACTTCAGCTGCGCAGACGCGCGCAGCAGTGGGGCCTTTCGGTGCTTCCAGGCAAGCTGGGAGCTCCGAATAGCGACAATTTGTATCACTAAAAGTCAGAAAGGATTTGCAAACCATCCGTTCTATTGCTATTTAAGTGCAACAGAGAAAATCCACGGTGAAAAGGCACAGGGCAAGAGCCTTTTTATTTTTAATATACATAAAAAAGGTGAGTATCGTAACATGTGAGCGGGAGATAATGACAGGTGAATAAAAAGAAAGACAGCGACATATCTAGCAAAGTGTCAGATTGATAAATAAATGAACAGAGACAGCAGAATAAAAGGCTGTTATGAAATATATCAAACCTGATGTGATATGGATCGTGTTGCGGGAAGTTCAGTCTTCCTTTGCCGAGACAGGAGTCAAGGACAAACAGTTTGTCTGCGATTACGAGCTGTCCGGGCTAGGGAAATAAATACACCTGGAAGACGGCTCCGTCCTTCCCCCCGCCTGGCTCTCAGCGCTGTGAGCATCCGGGAAGTTCACGCCACGTAATTTATTTTGGGTGGCGTTTCCCATGCAGAATTATTACAAACCGCTTCTGAGGGGATTACGGGCTCTCACGTAAAACTAAGAAGGGAAGAAAGTACGGTTCAGGCTGCATCCTCACATCTCGGGTGGGGGAAGCGGAGCTGACAGCCAAACGAGCGGGATCGTATTGTGCTGTATTGGAGGAATGATGGACTAAGCAGATGGTGGGTGATCTGGGGAGGAGCACGTGGCGTCTTGCTGGAGAGGGCCGGAGAAACAAGCCGTGGAGATGTGATGGATCTTGAAAATGGATCTCAGCATCACAGAGAAGCTCCTTAGAGAGCGGTGGAAGCCCAGGAGTTGTGGTGGCTGCCGGAGAGCAGCACCCACTTTGTCATGTCGAGCGGAGCTAGCACAGAGAGAGCAGGGGTGCGAGAGGGCAATGCCAAGGTCCCCCGGCAGCAACGACCCTCGGGAGAAAGGTGGTGATTTGGAAGATGGCGATGGAGGCTATTAGCAGGTCAAACGCTCTTGCTGTAAATGGGGAACCAGTTTGGAGAGACCAGACTCAAGTCCTGACCTTCCTCCCATGGAGAAGGCGATCATCTCAGGAGGTTAGCAGGGGTCAGCCCAAGCGGTGGCCAGCCTGGGGCATCTGCTGCCCAGCTGGGAAAGCTGGTAGGACTCACCAGAGGGGCAACGGCAGAGAAAAATATCGCAATATTGAAGTGCTTGAGGGGTACAGAGCTACCTGGAGAAGCAGGAATGAAGGCTATCGAGAGGGACAGGAGAAGAAACAGCCATTGAGGGTGTTTGAGCTGTGTTTGCAGGTGAAGACGGGCAGCTGTCCTAATGGGAATGTCCGTGAGCAAAGCCTCTCCCCAGGGCATGCAGAGGAGAACGGCTCAACAAACAGGAAAAGACATTTTTGCTACTGTGCTTTTGGACGGCAAGAGGATTTTTTTCCCCCAGCATTGGAAATAACGAATTTACAGGAAACTTTCCAGGCAGAACTTGGTGCAAGACTTTTGAAGAACCACTCACAGGACAGCAGCGGCCGCCTCAGCCGCGATGGAAACCTAGCCTAGGAAAACTCAGAAAGGCTGCGAGCTTAAAAGGCTTGGCAGGAGCTCTGGGCAAGGAAGTTTTAAAATTCCGAACCTGAATTCAAAGGAGGATTTTCCTGTGTTGAACCAGACCCGCAGTACCATAAACCGGTAGAGCTGTATTAATTGTATTAGTGCTCCATCAATCAGCGTTGCTAAAAATCTTGTCCTTTTTTTTTTTTTTCGGTTAAAAGGAAGACTTGTAACACATGCTGGCAGCCTTACAAACATGGGGCTGATCTGCCGAGCGCTTCTGACAGCAGGATTCCCATTCGTTGCTCACAGTCCCAGGTCTGAGGAGGAGATTTGGGTACGAGGAGACTTGGTAGAAAAATGTTTCTTTGTCTCCGTCAGCTCGACTTGCCAGCAATCACCGGGCAAGCTGCCTCCTCTATTAGGCTTGCTTTCTGTGTCAAACACCTCATCATTAGAAAGTGAGGCTTGAATGTTATTCTTTAAGCCTTAGATCAACTGTGGAAGCCGAGATGTAATGGAAAAACCTGACGCTGGAAATTCTCGAGTCGTTATCACAATTTATACTTAAAAGAGCTCCAGTTTTATAGCAAAAAGAAAAAAAAAATCCATTCATTTTAATCATTGCAAAGCTTATTAAAAGGTTTCGAATATTATTTATTGCAATTCTGTACCAGTTCTAATTCACTCATTAATTCTATTCATCTTGAAACTAATTTTAAACTTTCAAAATTTACCATAGCATTTTGAAAAGTTAAAGTAACTTTCAAGATGAATAGAATTAATGTTTTCTTTCCCTCCTTACAAACTAGTTTCACCTTCAAATACAAACCATGACCATACCGTGCTAATAGCTGCAAATGTATTCTCTGCTTAAGGTTTCAAAACCATTATTTGGCAGCTGATGTGGAACGTAATTTCACCCATACCGGTCTTGTTTTCAACGAGAGGTGCTGCGGTCTCCTCCAGGAGCTGCAGCCTTCAGCGCTTACCCCAAAGACATTTCTGCAGCCGAGGACGTGGAGTGAAGCTTTCTTTTTATTCCCTGCTTCCTCCTGTGTATTTTCTATTTATTTGCTCTGTTTTCCCTCTGACCAAGGACCATTACAGCTCTGCAGAGCCTGACGTAGCTGTTAGAAATTTTGAGCGTTTTCTGTGCGGGGAACATCTGGCTCCGAAGAAAACGAAGCGTTATTTTTCTGATGGCTGCAGGAGGATGTCTGGGTTTAATCCACCTGTGAGGGCTGCTTATTTTTCAAGTTCGTACCGACACGCGGGAGGCGGGTGCTTCCTGGATCCCGTAGCACAACTGTGGCCCCAGCATTGCCAGAACCGGCTTTAATTTCCTAAATTCTTCAGGTTACAAAAAGTTGCTCTCTTCCTTCCTAAGTTTCTAAAGGACCTGAAGGAGCAGGCGGGGTTCTTTCTTGCGTGGAGTGATCCCAAATTCCTTCCTGAGACAAGGAAAGTCTCGACGGGAAAAGAACCCACCGGAAACTTTGTGACCAGGCTGTTTTCAGTTTGGCCTCACCGAGCAGCCTCGGGGGGCAAACCCAGCCGGGGCAGCGCCCCGGCGAAGGTAAATACCTTCTCACACCGAGGGCTTGCTGTTCTTTGTGGAGTGATTGCTTTCATCTGAAGGTGTTAAAGGTCCTACATACGAACCCAGTTTTTCTGATAAACACCACGCTGCCTTTCTTCTGGCGGCGAGATTATTTGCAATAAGAGTTTCTGGAGCTTTGGGTGTTTTATTTTTATGTTCTCAAGCGATGATGTGTCTGTAGCGAAAAGGCAGCGAGAGCTTATTTCTGAGCAGCTTCAGGTGTGCACATGAGTGGTCTAAGATGTATCAGTTATTTGGAAAGGTCTGCTGGTGAAACGTAACTGAGAAACTGCTCTCATTTTGGATTTTGTAAGGTCATCGCTGTGTTCAGGCTTGGCTCTCATCCTTCGCGACAGCTACAGAGTGAAGAGGGGACACATATTGTGACCACAGAACTGGTCCTTGGTGGGGGCATTTACCATTTGAAACCAACAGAGGTGTTTGGGGTGCGGTTTTTTGTTTGTTGGGTTTTGTTTTGGCTTTTTGAGAGTGAGCTTGTATTTGCACAGACCCCTTCTAGTTTTCCAGAGGTTGGCAGATACTGCTGGGGAAGGTTCGCTTGGATGCTTTAGGCCAGTTGGAAACACCAAGGAGGCCCCTTTACCACCCGTAAACCACGAAGGTCAAGCCAGATCTGGTCAAGCTTCCTCTCACATCCTAGGAAACACCCCTGGTCTTGGTAGGAAGGCAGGAAGAAAACCCGGGAGAAGCAGTGGATAAGAGTGTAATTAGAAAGTCCAGGGAAAACCTGGATGGGGTTCCCCAACACCCAAACCCTCCAGACATTTGAGACACCGTGTACCCACAACTGGAGAGTGGGGTGACCCATCCTGGGCAAGGGTCTGCAACTGGTGAACGAAGAGCTCTCCTGGAAGGTCTGCCTCTGCAGGAGGTCCCCTGGGCCCCTTTCGCTGCGTAGTGGCCACTTCTGCCGTGGGTAGTTTGCTGGTTGAAACTTCTTCCTGAAGGAAACAGGGACAAACCCTCTTCCTCCTTGCGGTGCTGGCCTGTTGGAGTGCTGGGAGTGCGTCGCAGCAAAGCATAACTCTTTTTTATGCTTGTGGTCACTTGCCTCGATTTTATATGTGGCGAGTCTGGCAGTGTGGGATATAGTGCAGGGGGCCCAGGGTGGTGTCAGGGAAGGTGTCTGAGTGAAGCATTTTATGGCTTGGCTGGATTTATTTCCTGGCTGGAACATTTCCATCGGCTTCCTTTGGCCGTGCCCGAGGCTCCAGCTTGTGGTTTCCTTATTTTTCTTTCCCTTAAGACTACCGTCTCCACTTGGAGAAAGGCAGGAGCGCAGGGAAGGATGCTGCCTTTGTGCTTTCTGCACGTTTGAGATGAAAGTTCCCGCAGTTCCTTGCTGCTCCATGCACGAACCTCATCCAGGAGAGAAGCGGATGGGGCAGATTGCCTTTCGCACCAAGATTAAGCGGATCCCGCTCAGCAGCTGCCACAAAATTTAGTCCCAGGGAAGGAAATAGAGGTCTAAAGCAGGCGAGCACACCTGAGCTTGCTGCACCTCGCTGGTGCGGAGACGCAGGCCGGGAAGACGCGGCAGAAGGGTCTTCAGCAGGATGGAGGCACCGGGTCGGTACCTCGGCTCCCCGCTGGGTTTCCCCTCCAGGTGCGGCCCGTGATGACCATCAGCTGGAGACCGAACTCTCCGTATCTCAGAGGGGGCTCAGCCTCAAGCCTGAAACACCTGCAACCCAGCGAAGGGGATACAGCCTTCTTCCCTGCTCCAAAAGGGTTGCGCGGCTGGTGGCTACGCTGACCCCTCTGGCTGTCCCCTGCCCGGCTGCCGCGCACAGCACTGCAGCGGAGACGGAGGCAAGCATCCCCGAGGAGGAATGGTGTCACCTCTCCCGAATTTTGTAAGTTTAAATCTCGGTGTCGTGCTCAAAGGTCTGCTTCCACCCTAAAAGTTTCTGTCACAAACCTGCCTTTAAGCACAGTGTTTGCAGCAGGGGTGCGGGAGCCGGCAGGCTCGCAGCAGAGCTGCTGCTGGGCTGGGAATTGGGTCTCCAGCTTTACGCCTGATTGGGAAGTTTGAAAAAAATAAATAGGGATTATGACGCTGTTTGTCAAGCCAAAAACGCAAGCAGCGGTTCAGTCACGAAGAAAGCTGCCGTCGCTTGTGGCAGCATAAAGAGACTGGCCAGAGAAGGGACGCGCTGTGTGTTCGAGGGAACACAGGGAAGAGCCTTACAGTGGCTCTCGGGCACCTGCCAGGTCAAGAAAAGCTCCCAACTGACTTCCAGAGGCCTTGGATGGGGTCCAGAGTCAAATCGGTGTCTGATCCCTGAGCGGCTGGGTGGCTGAGGAGGGCTTTATGATTTGGGATGGCCTTTGCAGTTTAGAGCGTTGGCATTGAGCAGTGAATGTAGTTTAGCCGGGCGATGCATTTCTTATTTCAGTTTCTTATTTCAATTACAAACACTGGCTTAATACAACCATTACCAAATGGGAAGCCTTTTAAAATTCAAGGGAAAAAACCCACCATTCCAAAAGTGAACGAATTGATCTGTCACTCACTCACACGGACTGTCCGACGTAACAGTCCTAAGCCAAAAGGCAGAATAACCTGGGCCTCCAGATCCATATCTCCAAACACAGGGTCACAACAACTGCCTAATTCCCTTTAAAGAGCAGTGATAGAAAACAGGACTTGCCTTTTGATGAGAAGTCCACGGGAGTTACTTGCATTGTACTGCAGGAAAATGGGATTGAGAAGAGAGAAACATAAGGTTTGGGAGACAGAGCTGGTGGATAAACACATGTTGGATTTGGGCTTCATTCTGTTTAAGAGATGTGGCCCTTATCATGCCACTGGTTTTTAAGCAAAGTTCTCCGTGGATTCCAGAGGGCTATTCTGCCGCAAAATCAACAGCATTAGATGCCCCTGTGTGTTTACTTACTCTCATTTGGTTATTGATTATTAATAACTTTACAGATACTAATGAGGCAAAATGCCAGGGCGGAATTTCTGCAAATTTAAGTCAGGAATTCCCTGGAAAAACTCGTATGGCACTGCCTAAATACCTCGTTTTGCAGTAGCCACCCCCCAAAATACAAACTGTTCTTCCCTCCAGGTGGACAGGTACATTTTTTCTCCTGAGCGATCACCCATCCATCAGAAAATTGGGAATGGGGTGGGGGGGCGCGGGGCAGGCTGATTCTGCAAAGCTGCCTGCTAAAGCCCTGATTACCGTTATCAAGCAAAGCAGTAGTCCAGTTTAAGCTGCTAAGGTTTCTGACGAGCAACAGGTTATAATGAAGGAAGGCAGAGGAACGTGTGAATGAGAGACTACAGACTCTGGTTACAGAGCGGATTACACTGAAGGTACGTTCCAGGGAAGAGACTGCATATTTCAGAGCAAGGCAGCAAATGGGCTTAAAAATAATCTGAATTTTTTTTTTTTTTCCTCCCCCCACCTCTCCCTCCCAATCCAACAAAGATAGAGAGTGTAAGACGCTTGTGGAGGGCAGGTCAGCACATCAAACAGGCTCCGCTCGCGCTGCTGGGAGCAGCGAGGGAAGGATCCTGCCCGCCCGGGGTGAGTCGGTGAGGTTAAACTGCGTGTTCTTATTAATCTGGTGCTGGTGGTGTGAGGGTGTCTGGTGGCGTGTCTGCCCAGCATCTCTCCCAGGCACATCATAATTCGTCTACTCCTTGGCCTCGCTGCATTTTCTGGTGGCAGTGGTGCTGTCTTAGCAGTGCTCGACCCTGGCTAAGCCAAAGGAAGACGGTTTGGATGCCCCTCTCCTTTTCAGGGTTTGCTGGAAACCTACTGCGGGGTAAAGCTAAAGCCGAGGTTTATAACACGGTGGTTGCTTGGTGGTAACTGCCCGTGGGAGGGCTCTTTCCCAGGGGTAAATGCCCAGCGTTTTCCCCTGCGGCCGATGGGTGACCCACCTCGTACCTGCAGCAAGGCAAGACTTGGTGTGTGAATAAGGGGTGGGATTACCACGATTGCAGTCCAAATTCCGTTTTAGCTGGAGGTGTCTGACCTCGCAGCTACCATCTAGGAATCAGTTTGGGTTATGGCACAGAGAAAAGCCTTGGAATGGGTCAAAATCCAGGAGGAAGGCTGATTTTTTTTTTTTTTTTGCTCTTCTTACACCACCAGTGTGATTGTAGCAATGTCAAGATACACCCTTTACTAGCCAGAGATAAGGCAGTGCCCTTTGCTGTCTGAAGATTGCGTGGGGCTTGTGTTCTTGTCAAATGGAGGAGGGATGCAGCATCCCTCTCTCCGCCGAGCCTTTGAGCAGGCACTGATATGTTTATAAATGGCATGTGATAAGCTCGAAAAATGCCACTTTGAAATTGAACCCAGGGAAGTGTGAACCGTCTCAAACAAAAGCGATTCACCTTGGTCACTCGACGAGCGCAGAAGGAATTTCTGACGACGGGAAGAAACGCGGGGCAACGCCAACCTGCCGGGCTCCCCAAAAACTCCGGCGGGGCGGGAGTCCTCCTGGTCCCCACGGTCCCTGCGGAGCCTTTGCTCCTACTTTGGCTGTTTCCCTCCCTAATGGGGAGGACGTCTCTGAGCAGGTGGCAGAGCTCAGGATCCATCAGCAGCATCCAGGGCAAGGCACGGGACCCGGCAGCCGGCTCTGCAGCCCTCACTTGCTGGGCTCTGCCTGGTACCGATGCCCCCGTGCCGCATCCCTGGGCATCTGTCCTCGCATCCCTCCTCACACCCCGGGGCATCCCTCCTCGCTTGCCGCAGGGGAGCGGGTGAGAAGCGTCCTGTACACAAACCGTCAAAGACACGCAAAAAACCCCAGCTTCCCTGTGAATTGGACAGAAGTTTCAGCTCTGCCGCCACTCCGGTTATCGCTAGTGCTGAGTACGGACCGTCGCAGCCCAGAGAACTGGGGTTTTAATACACTCCATGCACGGTGTTACCCTACTGGAAAGAGGCTCATCAGAACATGGCATGTCAGTTGTCACTTCACGGGGAACAGATGAAACCCTATTATCAGGACAGCGTCGACAGGCTTCCGCTGCATCAGAAAACAGCTCGGCGTTGCGGCGTGTACAAAGATGTCACTGGTTTCTGCTGAACTACACACAGGCTGTTACTGCGGCGGGGAGCTGCGCGATTAGTATAAAACGTGGGAGCGGAGGGTGAGGGAGCAGCCTGGGACCAGGCTGGGGCTTTGCTGGGAGCATCGTACGTGCAGGGGGGCAGGCAGCAAAGGGTGGTGGGGAATGGGACAATCTCCCTAAGACCGGGACCTGGTTTGCCTCTTTTGTGCCAGATGAGGGCTGCTGAGCCTGGACAAACTGCACCGTGGAGGCTGCAGGAGGCCAGAGACATCCCGATCCGCCGCTCTGCGGGTGTTGCAGCTGAGAACAGGGTTTTACCCGTGCCACGCGAGGAGGAGAAACATGGTCCGACACCTGCTGGGCCACACTGTTCCTGCTAACCCCCCCAGTGACAGCTCAGTCTGGTGCCGGTACCGAATTCCTCGCTCCAACAGTAGCAGCCTGGAGTCTCCAGACAACATCGCTCTGGGTGACAAAGTCCGCCTGATTTCTGCAGCCCACCTTCCCTGGGCGTTCTCCTTCCCTGCGGCTCCCCCAGCACCGCTCGGCTAATTTCTGGAGCGGGATACGCTAATCCTGTATTTCTCTGATAGTTACTTTCCCCAAAGCTGTCTCGGAAATCCAGGTGCTGCCCCCCCCCCACACCCCCTCCCCTCCCTTCTTTCCCCAGACCAGGGAAAAGAGATGGCGAACGGCTTTCTCTTGATTGTGTCGATGGGAGATGATTTTCAAGGTGAAATTTCTAGTTCAGTTGAGTCACTTTCATTCAAGGCGATGAGCAAAATGTCACCCCCACACTGAACCACACTCAATGCGCTGTTCTCCTATTGCATTTAAATTTACTCCACTTTTCCTTTCTGACACCTGTTTAAATCAATATCTTCCTCTCCAGGTCGTGGGCAGAATGTGCCTGGTCTCTCCGCACAGCGCTTCTCAAATCCACTAAAATCAACACAATAATTGAAATATTTTCAAGCTGATTACACCGCTGCCTGAGGCTAGGCTGGTTGCTAAGGGTAAGCTCCCTGGTTGCTAGGGGGAGTAAATCATCTTGCATTATTTGATTTTTGTTATAGATATGAAACCGCTACTCCCTCGATTAAATGTCTCTCAGTCTAACACCTATGGGACCTGGGGAAAGAGAAAAGAAAAGCAGCAACCTTGACCCTGTCAAATAAATATCTCTAACTTTTCCTGTCCTCCGGCTTCCAAACCAAACCTGTCTACTGATTTTTTTTTTTTTTGATTTTTTTTTTTTTTTTTGAACCTGACTTTAAATAACAAAGCTGTGGGGACAAGCAGATGAAGAGAGGAAGAACTGTCTGTTCCATTAGAGGATCTCTCAGCTTGGCTAAACACTCTCTATTTACTCCAAACACAGCATGATGGGGAGCTACAAGGATCTAATAGCCTTGAAGATGTAGAATTGCACCAATTACAGCTCCTGTTCGGCCCGTGGCTCACGAGACACCAGCTGAAACTGCAGGGCCAAATCCTGCTCCCAGGCCTGCAGAGTGCAAATCTGGAGCATCTCCGTTGCAGAGAAGGACTTATGCGAATTTCTCGGCGTTGCCCGGGAGCAGGGTCCCTTTGGACACTGCGGAGGTGAGATGTCCAGAAGCCTCAATGTGCGCAGGTGCTTTGCTGGTGGAGCAGGAGCACCTGATGCACTATTAATAGGAAAGCACTATGTGGGGCAAATCCCCGTCCCATGGACCTTTCAAAGCCCCTCAGCTCCTCCCGGGGTCTCGCTATCCTCTTAGTGCAACCAGCTCCTGGGTGAAGGTATTAAGGCTTTAGGGTCTCCTCCAAAAACACTCACCCTTACAGTAAAGAATTTCTTCCTCAGATCTCACCTAAATCTCCCGTCTTTCAGTGTAAAACCATTCCCCCTCATCCCATGGCTCCCTTCCCTGCTCCAGAGTCCCTCCCCAGCTTTCCCGGAGCCCCTTTAGGGACTGGCAGGGGCTGGAAGGTCTCCCCGGAGCCTTCTCTTCTCCAGGCTGAACCCCCCCAGCTCTCTCAGCCTGTCACCACAGCAGAGGGGCTCCAGCCCTCCCAGCAGCTCCGGGGCCTCCTCTGGCCCCGCTCCAACAGCTCCATGTCCTTCTGCTGTCGGTGCCCCAGCGCTGGAGGCAGCGCTGCAGGGGGGTCTCATGCAGTGAGGCAGAGGGGGCGAAATGCTCTGAAGTAAGTGATGTCAAGAGCTTCAAAAGCTGTTGGCGAAACAGGTGCAAAGAGAGAGGAGAGGCACTGAGGTCCTCGCTGCAAACCCTGGCAAACGAGAGGCTGGTGGTGAACAGCATCGTTGGCACCAATGAGTCAGGCCAGGCCAGGCTCAGCCCAGCACTGGCTGTGGGAAGCATCCCTGGGTTAAACTGCACGTTCGACTGCTGTTCCCTCCAAGCTATGCCAGTCACAGTGGTACCTTTTGGGGTTATTGGTCAATGTGCGTGGAAACATGCAGGGCACGGAGGAGTGGGACCATCAAGAAAGCCTTGTAAACCAGGAGGACACACCGCTTCCAGCCTGGTTTTCTGTTCCTGTCCTTGTTTCCCAAAGTTTGCAGGCAGGATTCCTCTGCAGGGCACCCGCACCTGTGCCGCACATTTAGTGGGAAATGCCTGCAGCATTAAGAGCATTGCAATCTAAATGATTAATTGTTTAATATATTGCAAGCTGGTTAGCCCTCCTGGATGTGCCATGTAACAAATGGAGTCAGCTGAGATCTCACAGTAGCGAGCTCCTTGTTTGATTTTTAGCCAGCGAGTGCTGTTGGTTTGAGGTTATAAATGCAGCCCGGTGCTGCCACCACCTCCTCCAGCAGCCGCCTCGCTGGTCCCGGGCTTTGTGTGAGACTTGGAAGTGCTGCTGAAGGATGGGAGGAAAGCGGTCCTTGGGCCAGCGTCCGAGATGCAGGTCGGTGCCGGGGGGGGCAGCTCCTGGGATCCCCTGGGGCAGGGGAAACGCGGCTGTGGAACAGGGATCAGGGCAGATGCTTAATCAAAGCTGTTGCGTATTTTTATCAGATGTGCGAGGACTTGAAGTAAAGCCAGAAGTGTGTAAGTCGACGGAAGTGTTCCCTACCTGACATACAGCGAACACACTTAGGGGATGTGATGTGTTCACTTACGCGCTTAACTTGCTTAAAAATCCATAGTAAGTATAATTTCTATTTCAATATTGAACAGGTCACCCTTTATGTTAAGGTTCCGTTTATAAATAGTTTATAAAGATTAATAGATGTTTTAATCGATAGCTGATCAATAGTTTAGTGACAGGAAAGCCCAGCAGAGGGAATTGCCCCAAGGGCTGCAGGTGTTTTGCTCTGGTTTGGTGACGTTTGACCCTTGTTCTGGACTGGGACCAAGGACTGGCGCTGTCGATAGCGGTGGGATGCAGCACTTCTCCATCACCGGTGGGTGACCCACACTGGAGGAGGCAGCCCCATTTCTTGCCCCCTAAGCTCCCGCAGAGGGGGGGGCGCAGCTGATGCGGGCTCGGCCGCGGTACGGGGTCCAGCGACCCCGTGGGGCCACGTGGCCCCTTCTGGGCATCCCGTTGCCCGCTGGAATTTCTGGGAGGGATCTGTATTCTGTACACGGGGAATACATTTTGTGGAAACCTAGTTCTGACTTTTTAAAAGATTCTTCTGAGAAATAATTCTGTATTTTTTTAATACATCTCTTTGTCATACACTTGAAAGACTCATGCCCACATGGGCACTGGAAGGAAAATCTAATTATATCTTAAAAGAATACAGTCAATTTAAAGGCAGACAAATATTAATGTCATATAAATTGATTGGTCAGAGGTTTCCAAAGCAGAGAGGTACGTGCCCATTCCCACTGAATTTCAGGAGGAGCCGGGTGTCTAATTCCCTTATGAGTCAAGGTCCTGTAAAAAGCTTCCAGAACAGACCCTGTAATTAAGTGACTTCTTCGTGAGTTCTTCTTTACGTACCATGATCTGGGTAATTCAACTGGTGATGCTCAAATGACAAAACAAACCCTCAGCTCCTTGACCACCCTGGAAACCCAAGTGAAGCCATTTAGTGAAGCCCAGAGCCAACACCTCTCCTTCCAAAACCTTCTCTGCACTTGCGCCTTTGAAGAACTTTTCCATTTTTAATAGCCAGAAATATCTGCCTGCTAAACTTTAACTACAACTGTACCCAAAGCCCGTCTGTCTAGCAGCAGGTGGGCTACTGAGAGTCACAGTCCTGCTGGGATACAGCCAGCTGTTCCCAGGAATGAATCTCAAGTAAATTAACAAACACCACACAAACCTGTCAATTGAATCATTCTTGATTACTGTAAATGCTGGGCTACCCGTTACGGAGTTTCTCCCTCCGTGCAGAGGGAGTCTCTGTGCCGTGCGTGTAACTGGGGCAGCGACACTCCATCCTCCGAGTGCGGAGTCCCTCGGTACCCATGGGGGTGGCCAACTTGGGCCAACGAGTTTGAAGTGGTGGAGAGGTCCAAGGTGGTTTCCTCACATCTCTGAAGGTTCTATGGGCTTTCACAGGGCTCATGAGCTATTTGGGGATAGGTCAGAGCATCCATTATCCTGTACCAGGCACATCCGCCTCTTTTTCCTTTTGGAGGCTTCTCCTTGGCACCAGCATGGCCACCAAGTGGATCAAAAATCCCACAGATCCTCCAGGACATCCCCGCATGCATGAGCCATTTTCCACTCAGCAGGAGGACACTGAGGGGAGAACTCCACCTCCGTGGAGATGAGAGAGCTGGAAACATGTTGCGTTGAAGGCAGCAGAGCTTCTGACACCAGGTAACAGCAGTTTACAGAGGCTTGTAGACATCACGTAATAATCAGGGTGCTGGGTGAGAAGCAGAAGGTCTTGGCTGAAGATCTGTCCGTCCACTGTTTGTTTTTGTGCTTGAGCTTTGATGGTGCGTCCAAGCCTACTGTGCAAAATGATGGACCTCCTCTCACGGGTGGAACGGCAGCCAAATCCCTGACTGCCGGCAAAGCCATGGCAGAATTCAGCTGGGGCTGTCTGCCTGCGCTGCCTGCGTGTGATGGGTGTCCTGGAGCGAGGGTGTGGGAGAGCCAGGGATGACCAAGCTGCTGAGCAGCAAAGAAACGGGGGCTGAAGGGCCAGTTGAAGGAGAGCGGGTGGTGGAGAAAGACAGAGGACAGGGCTGGAGGCTGCTGACTGCTGCCAATAACGACGACTTGGAAACAACAAACAGGAAGGCAAAAACACATTAAAGAAGGGAGAAAATGGACTGTCAAGAGACAACAGACCAAGCAAAGCAAGGATGTGGTCTGGGAAAAGCTGGAGGGGGCACCAGAGGGAGGGAAGGGGATGGCTGCGAGGTGCCTTGAGGGTGGGGGATGGAGGGGACACCAAAAAGACTGTCCTGGTGCAAGAACTTTGGGTCTCATTGTCACCTTCCCCTGGTCGAGCGGCAGCCTGGCCAGCAGCCCATGGTCCTTCTTTGTGCTGTATGAACCGTGGTCCATCACCTCCAGGCACCAGTGTGAGGTAGGAGCAGTGGTGTGGACCCGAGGAGAGGAGTATTGGATGGCTGTGTGAGACACCGCTCGTATCTTCAGGAGGATCTGACTGTTGGCAGTCTTTAAATTAGAAATGGCCTTAAAACACCTTGCCTCGGGTGCTGTTTGTTCAATGTCCCTGTTTGTGCTTGGAGTTGGTGATGGAAAAGAGCAAGGAGGAGCCGTGCAGCATCGCCTTGATCCCACACAGCAGAGCCCATCGGGATAAACCCGGGTCCTTCCCATGGGGGAAGCACCCTGCTCCGTGCAGCACGGCAGACGCCTGGGCAGAGCGGGGAGCCCACGTGGGGCCTGGGGCCACCTCTTGCCTCCCTCTGCAGGACCAGTTTTGCAGAGGGGTTGTTGCATTGTGCATCGCGGTGCGGGGACCGATGGCGAAGGGTGAGGCCATCAGTGGGACGTGCCTGTGACACATGCTGAGCTCTGGGTGCCTGTCCCCCGGTGGTCTCCGGGTCTGATCCTTGTCCAGGTCTCCGTAGGGAATTTTGATGCTGGTTCATTCAGCTTCAGGCATCCTGGGAATATGAACTTGCCACGTCCCTAATTGACAACTGGACCTCGATTTAATTCCGCGCAAGTCAGCAGACTTAGCACCCGGTTTCTGCTGGCGTGAGAACACAGTCCGAACCGCACCGATGTCCAGGACTTGCAAGCGGAGCAGCCCCCGCTGCCTTCAGGGAGAGCAGGATTAGTCCCCGGGGGGAGGGTTTTGCTCGGGAGGGTGTGTGGGAGGGGAGCGTGGCCGTAACCTTATCAGTGGTAAATCTCTGTCTATCTGGATATTAGCAACGTGTTTCCCCAGCTGCGTCAGTGTATGTGTTTGTGTATACAGACTCAATTCATGTCATTCTGTAAGCAGATAAGTGTTTGTGCCAGACTCCGTGTGATTTCGTGAAAGGCGTGCTTACATGTTTGGATAGATTTAGTAACAGCATGCCTGTGTCCGTGTTTATATTCAGATGGGCTCATGGGAAAGGCTCAGCACACAGGGAACGGCATGGGGATGGCCTGGCTGGGGGTCTGGAGGCTTCTGGAGGCTTGGGGCTTGGGCTGCCTTTCACGTGGGCAATGTCCGTGCAGTGGGACGTTGCCGACCCCCCGTCCCAGGTGTCTTGCACGGTCGGTGATGCTCCTGCACGCGGCGGGAGAGGATGTATGTGTGCGCATGGGCTCTGCGCTGGGTGTGAGGCGCGTGCGTGTGCCGTTTAATTGTGGCGGATGCCGTGGGAGGGTGGATTTGCAAGACTTCCAATGGGCGGGTTCAGAAGAGAGATGTTTATGGACCTGTAACAGCGCCCCTCTGTATCCTCCGAAATTCAGTATAGAGTGGATGATGTCAGCATAAACGCACAGGTGAGTGTACACCATGGATCCATACAGCACCAACACACGTGTGATTTTTATGCCGCTCCTGACTCGTTCCTACAGTGTGCAGCATGTCCCAGGAGCAGGGTGCTTCCCGGCACATCCCGGTACAGCCGAGGCACCGCTTCACAGAGCGGAGCAAAGCTCTGTCTCACCAAGAGGCCATCCACGGCACGTCCGCTGCACACTGAGGCCGTCAGTGGCTGGAGACAGCAGAGGCACTGGCTGTTCGGGGCCGCGCACGGTGTCGCACCTCGCAGTGGGCGTGTTGCACTTGGAGACACTCACCTCCAAGGAATATCTTGCTGTATTTGAAGTACCTGCGCTCGCTCACGGCTTTTTTGCGCGTGTTGGCCCAGCGGGGTCGCACGGGGGGTCTGCCATGGGATGCCCCCAGGGTGGGCTGTGCTGGCGGGGTGCTTTGGGGGTGGCAGGGGTCTGGGTCCTCTTTGTGCGGCTGCCGGGGCCGCAGGCATCCTGCTCCCGCGCCCGCGTGCTTGGCCACCGCCCCGACTTTTGTCCTGCCGTTTGACATCTGTGACTTTTTAAGGCGACGCATCCCCAGCCCCGAGCCCCGCTCGGCCCCCGCCACCCCGGGCTGCCGTCCAGCAGCATCTGCCAGCCACCGTCCCCATCGCCACCGCCGGCACCCCCGTCCCGCCGGCTCCCCGCCGGTCCCCCGCGCTGGCGGGCAGCGAGCGGGATCAATAAGACACCTCCGACTCCTCTATTTACAAACTAGCTGCCTTCAGCAGCCAGGCTGTTTAAGCACTTCATTCCCATTCAGGAGGGCCATCTGCTGCCTTTTGCTGTAAGTCTCTCTGAAAACCTCAGCCTTGACAAGCTCGAGATATGTCAGCGCAGTTATCAGCGGAAAGCAACATCTGCCGTGCCTGACACCCACTATTGTAGGCCATTTAATCTGTCCCCCTCCTCCCTTTAACTGCAGACAACAGCTCCCTATATTATATTTTCCCACTCAATTAGCACTATCATCCTGCTGAAATAGAGGCCAATTTACCTTTAATGACATCATTGTTAGGAGAGTGGCAGCCCTGGCCGGTGGCTGGCGGGAGGCAGCCCGTCTCCCCGGCTCGGTGGGCGCGCGGGCAGCCTATCCGCGCTGCCTTCACCCCGGCCGCCGACATTGTTTCCGACAGTTCGCAGAGGCAGTGTGGCGGAAAATTGAGTCCAGATTCATTAGGTTTTTTTTTTTTTTCCCTTTTTTTTTTTTTTCCCCTTCCCCTCTTCCCCCCCCCCTTCCTTTTTATATATTTTTTTTTTTTTCTGCCCGTGCGCTGCTCAAGTCAGTTAAATTGATACATTTCCTAACAAAATTGAAGTGCTTTGTGCTGCCAGCGGAAAGCCTGGTGACCCTGCGCGGCCCACCGAGCAGCCAAAACGAGTTGATGGATCCATTAGGCCGCGCAGAATGCCTTCCCCCTCTGCCTCCGCTCCTGAGTGACACTGTAAATCTGAACCAATTTCAGTCCCTAATCATCATTACAAACCCCTCCACTGTTCATTTATTACTCTACAATTCTAATACAGCACATGACTGGGTCAGCGCGCGGGGAGCCGGCGCGGCTGCGGAGACAGGCTTAAAGAGACCATAATCCTTCCCAGGTTTTATCGGGGAAGCAAACCTGATTTGGCCCCCCCTGGTCCCCGCAGGCTGCCCCCCGCCTCTGGTCCGGTAATCGGGTGATGCCTGTCTGCTTGGGCCGGTGATGGGGAGCACGGCTCCGGAGCTGGGGGGGCGGAGGGGGGGAATACATCTGTGGATGCGGGAATCCAAGGATGGCACGAGAACCCCAGAAGGGACGGGGTGCTGCGGGGGGGCTGGCACGGCTGCACCGGCCCCTCGGCTGTGGGATGGGCAGGTGCCCGATGGTGCTGCGACCCTGCAGCCACACAAAGCAGCTGTGCAAAGCGGGTATTTGGGTCAGCGAGGAGCCGGCACCTGCCTGGGAAGGACCACGAGGCTGGAGGATGTTGTGAACTGGGGGGTTATTGAGGTTCTCCATCAGTTTGGATTAAATAAAGGCCATCTTTTAGGAGCTGAAAAGCCTCAGTGGACATCCCTGCGGGGATGGCTCCTCTGGGCGGAGGTTGGCAGCGAAGCTGGTGGGACGCAGGTGATGCCAGCTCCCAGCCGCTCCCCACCCAGCCATCCCTGCTCCCGGACCCCCGGAGCTGCCACCCTGCTCCTGCCGGCTTGGCAAAACCCCTCCCCGGCTGGTGGCTTCCAGCACGGAGAGCGGATGCTGATTGAGTGCTTGACCTGCTAAGAGTGTTTGCGTGCCTGGATCGAAGACTTTTCCAACGGGCTGCCGAAGAATTTATTTATTTGATTTGATCTGACTGATTATTTTTTTTTTTCCCCTCCCTTTTTAGCAACATGCCTACCAACATCTCTGTAGGTGTGGAAGCAACTGAAGAATTTAAAAACACACAGAGTAAATAATCAGATTAACGGCATGATGAGACATGACTTGCTGGCACCTGGGATCGCTTTGGGTGAGATCGGCAGCGGCTGGGGCAGCTGCTGCTGGGAGAGGGGCTGGAGGACCAGGGTAAAAGGGGGTGAGAGGGATGCAGGCAGCAAGAGTCCCGGGTCTAACCAGAAGCCAAGCAGGAGGGTACACAACTAAGAAACTCACGGCTGAAGTGTCTGCTCTCCTCCCAGGTGGGCTTTACATGTGGGGGGGTTTCTATGGAGGGTTATGTCCCTGTTTGATGGGACAAGGGGGCAAGAACAAGAGTCTTGCAAAGGGCTGCGATGGTCAAACCCCTCTTTGCAACTTGCTCCTTCAATAAAAGCCCGGGCAGCAAGTCTGGACCTCATGGGAAAGACCGGTGCCTTCGCTGGGACGCCAAAACCCTTCGCTGGGACGCCAAAACTTCGCTGGAGCTCCTGACGGCGGATCTGCCTGCACGCTCGGGGGGATGTCAGACTACAGAAAGTGTTAGTTTTTCTGCCGGTGACAACCAAAGCGGGTCTTTTTCTACAGCTCATGTGCCAGACGTGCGTTTCCCTTCCTGCTACAGGGTCCCAGGCTCGAGGTCAGCCTTGTCTGGCAGGGAGACGTGACGGCTGCTGAGCCGCACCGGGGCCAACCGGCCACCCCTGTCAGCCCACGGCCACCTCAGCTGCCCCTCACCCTCACAGCAAAACTTCCCAAAGTTTCCTCTGCCCGCAGTCCTCATTAAGAGCAAGCAGTAGAGTTTGTCATAAAAATGGAGCAGCATTAAAAAATATATATATTTGAAAGAGCAGCCCTGAAGCCAAGGGAGGTTGGTCATGGGGTTCCCTGGGGGGATTTGGCCAGGGTGGGCAACTCTTTGCTTCAGAAATGGTCTTGGTGCCCTGCAGCTCCTGTCTGAGCCCCAAATCAGCACTCGGGCAGGATCAGTTTGTTTCCAAGCCGGAGAGGAGAGCAGCACCTCGGCAATGCCAGCACTGCTCCCTACGGTCAATGGCCAGGGTTTTTAGGAAGGTCTCCATCCGAGTCCTTACCAGGTCAACCCACTGGTGAGTCGCCCTCTCCCCATCGCCCTCACGTAGGGATGTTTCTGTGGAGCGGAGCCGAGCGCCGGTCCTGTGACGCAGCTCCCGTGCGTCAATGCGTCGGTCCTCAGCGTTTCCTCCCTGTTCACAGCCCATCGGATGCCTCTCAATCCGCACTGTTGTTAATGCTCATATCTAAGGCAGTCCGGATTAGTTTCTCAAGCAGCGTTTTGCGAGGATCAATATCAAATGCTTTGCTGAAGTCTAGATGCATTACATCTTCTGTAAGGCCTTTCATCCACTAATTTTGTGATTTGATCCAAAAAAAAAAAAAAAAAGCTATCAAGTTGGTCTGGCATGACTTGTTCTTCATAAACCAATGTTGTTTATTGCTTGCGATTCGGCTATCCTCTAGGTGCTTTCAAACACGCGCCGAACAGCCTATTAATGCCTTCTGTGACACTCTGGGTTTGACGAAACCCCACCGAACCTGCTGCTCGCACAACTGGGTTCAAGCGGAGCTCGCCGGCAGCTGCTGGGACATATGTTCACCGTGCACACCAAGGGCCTGATTCATCTCTCACACCGACGTAAGGCAGAAGTAAGTCAGCTCAGCGGTGGGCTCGAGCATCCAGAGGCGGGTTTGATGCAGCAGATGTTGTGTGGCTGTTGCAGGCAGTATTCCTGAGCTCGCTTTTACCTGCTGCTTCCCACCGTGACCCGCAGGATCAGACGTAAGGGTTTCTCCTGGGGTGGCGGGGTGGAAATTGCTGGCTACGTAATCGGTGTTTTTATGCCACTCAACTGGATGGTTCAAACCTTTGGGTGACTGGTTCAAATTCTAGCATAGAGGCATTTGGGCCGTGTCCATATCAGTCCTGGTAGAGCGCCTGCTGCAGAAAACGTGAGGATAAACACTTTGCAGCAGTGTGTTAGCATTTGAGCCTGCTCTGGTCATGAAAGTATAGCCCTGGTGCTTCCTATAGCATAGCCTGGTGCCTGGTCCCAACCCCCTTCCTCTTCTGGGGGGGGTCTCAATCAATTCCGGGTCCCCTCACCTGGTGATGATGATGCCGATGCCCTGTGCTGTGCTGATGTTATCCCAGGGGCCCTCTGAACAGAGCCATTGGATCATGTCTTGGCATTGCCAAGACCAAGGGCACCCTTCCCTCCCCGGTTTCAGTGGAGCAATGATCACAGCCAAGATGTTGAAAGAGCCCAAGAGGTACCGTGGCTTCTGTGTTGCATTAGCTACGTTTCCATTGCCTACGGAGCTCTGCTGCTGTATAAATAATGGAGCTGACACAGCACCTTCTGGGATATGTTTTCCACAGTTTCATAAGACCTTCAGTAACTGCCCGATGGTGCCTCGGCACAGCCAGCCTCCCCGTGATCTATAACGCTGACAGCTCAGGAGGTTTTTGAGGGATACAGCATACAAGAGTGAATTTCCAAAGTATTGCATGGGCTTGGGGTTGTATTGCTCCCTGCTGACTCCCCGGGCTCACGCAGGGCTGCAATACTCTGGAAATTAACTCCTTTATGGCATGATGCTCAAAACACGCGGCCCAGGGGTGAAGAGGATGGATCCAGCAGGAGTGGTTGGAGCACACGCTGCTGGTCTAGCCTGCTGGCCAGGCATCCGTGCTCCAGCTGATGGTCCGGCTTTGGCACAGCCCTCCAAAGGCTGCTATGGCTCACGGTTAAGCCAAGGAAAAGATTAATGGGACTTGTTGTAATCTCTTCTGGCATCCCAAGAGATTAAAATAGTTTGTTTCACTGCTGGAGCATAATCTTGAGACGGGGAGAATTAGCCTAAGGAGGATCATGGTGAAGGGTCCTCAACAGTGTGATTTAGAAAGTTCATCTGACCCAAGGTGCTGATGATCCTTCTCTAGTTGAAAATAGGCTGTGAACCAAACCACTTATTCCTCTTCCCCCGCTGGTGGCTGGGACTTTGGGTGGATTTCATGGAAACAAAAGGCAAACAAAACCCATCCGTGGGCACAAGGAGGCTGTAAAAATGGAGACACCTCTGCAAAGCTCAGAAACAGATGGCTTTTCCATGCATTTTCCCTTGGACCTGCATTTTCTCCTTAGGAAGAAGGGTGCCTCGCGTTCAAGCCAAGCTTGTCCGGAAAGACCGAGAGCCTTTCAAAGACCATGAATTTCTGGAAGGGAAAATCTTCTGCATTTATGGACACCAGCACATCCAAGTGTTGCATGACAATGGCAAGCAATAACCAGCGTCTCGCCTTATAAAACAGATACGAGAGAATGGTAATATGACCTTCATTCATCGTTAACAGCGTTTATCATGCGTTAGACCCCACAATGGTCTCTTAAGGTCATCCTCTTCCCAGTGGAAGGTCTGGCCTGTGGCTGTAGGAAGCAATGGTTTGGTGTGGGCATGGGGCTTTGGTGTGGGCTATTGCAACAGCCGGAGCTCGAAGCTGCTTGTGTGGCTGGAGCTCTCAATGGGTGGTGGGGGAAACGCAGCGGGTGATGAGGGCGAGCACGAGGATCTCCCTCGGAGCACGAGTCTGCGAGTGCGGAGCCCAAGAGGGAGCTGCAGAGCATTTAACACGACCAAATTAACCCCCGTGGACCGGCGAACACTTGTTTACACAGCAGAGGAAAGCAGGGATGGAAATTTATGGTGTCACTAAAAGAACTTCTCACCTGGAGTACAGAGAAGAGGAAAGAGATAACAATATTTCCCACTGAAAGGAAGAAGAAAAGCTCTTAACAAATCAATACCCTTATTTAGTCAATAAACCCACAAAACAACCCCTCCAGGGGATAAACATGGAGAAAATTCACAGCTTGCAAACAGGCAGGCTCCAATTCTGGCCTTTGACAAGGCGGTCGCAGTAAATGTGCCGGTCTCTCGTGGCAGCAGGGAGTTCAGCGCGGGGCTGGTCTGTCGGGAGCCGCGGGGCCGGGGGGCGCTGCAGGCTGGAGCTGCGCACCTGGGAGAGGTGAAGGGTCTCGGGAGCACCCCGTGGTGAGGACCAGCCCCTTAACTCGGGTTAACGTCTCTTCTTGGCGTGGTGCATCGAGCACCGCCGGCTTCGGCTATGCTGGGGGATGGAAAGGAGGAGCAGGGTCCGGGCAAGGATGCTGCAGGCAGGCTGGGGGCACGTCTAGGGCAAACCTCGGCAAGAAATGCATGAAACTGCTCTCAGCAGTGGCTCAGCGACACCTCCGGCAGAAATGCGGAGGCACCTCAACATACAGAGAGGTTTGCAGGGCTGCGAGTCTCCAGCAGCCAACAGCTGGAGTCAGAAGCTCATGACATGGCCCTATGATGTGGAAGATGTTAAGAAATTAATTTGAAATGCTTTCTTTTTTTTTTTTTTTCCTAAATATATATGTTTATTTTTGCTTAGCCTGCAGGCTTTACATCTTCAGATTTTTCTCCGTAACCGTGGATCAGAAATTTGCTTGGAAGAAATCCAAATTGTTCTCTTATCCACAAGATTTCAAGGGCCGGCGCTTGGGGAAGAACCGTCTCTGTCATTGCAGTGCTCGTGGCAGAGTCCCAGGCGCTGCTGCACCAGAGACACAGCGGAGCAGCACCGCGGCGTGGACTCCCAGCACCTTGCAGAGGAACCCACCACCCTTCAGCAGCACGAGCACTGGATACTACTTACCCCAAAACAAGTAAAACTAAGGCTTTTGTAGCAGTTTTGTTCCATCATATATGAGCCTTTGGCCCTTTTGAATATATCTTCTCTTTCTCTGCTCAGCACAGGTTCCTGCAAACCCAACAGTTTGTGCTAGACTTGGGAGAAGACACCAACCACGGAAGCCAGCATGGATTTCCCGGTGAATCAGCAGGGAACAAATGTAAGTCCTGTATGTTTTGGGCTGTGCGTATGAGACCTACATTGTCTGAGATACATAGATAAACGCGTTAGTCCTTGACCAGACACCGCAGAAGCAGATCAGCATTAACCCTGCCTTGGTTAACTCATCTTTACCTTCTACAAGAGATGTTCCAGCTAGAGAGGAGACCACTGAGAAGGTGTAGCTCTGCTATCCCATCGCACAGACCCCTGTGGCGTAGGGATGACAAGTTCTGTCTCTCAGCTGAGCTTTGCTGGGACCAGTAGCTGTGTGGAAGCCAAGACTCCACCCTGGGGCGCTACCACTGCGTTGCTTGGCCATGCCAGCACCTCGGGGTGATGCCTCCATCCATTGAATGTATCAGACCATGGGACTGCATGCTGGCTCTGCTGGCCGTGCAGCATCTCCCCTGTCTACTGAGAACATGAAGCCAAAATAGAAACTTTGGGCCAGACCTTGCAGGCAGAATTTTGGGTGGAAAACTGGAGGAATTCAAGCAAAGCCAATGGCTTTCCATAGTGGTATCCGAGACCTCCTGACCTGATGGAGCAGAGAATTATTTCCTTCAGGGTCTATGATTTTCTTCACAACATGGTCGCAGGCTGTAACGTGTGTTAAACGGGAGACATCCTCAGTCAGGGCTCACCAGTGTCGCTCCACTGAACTGTGAGATGCTCAGATTTATTCCAGCCAAGTCCTAGCCCAATATATATATATTTCATCTTATATTTCATTTTTTCCCTTCTCTTCTTTCCTCAGATGCTGTTCACTACCCAGAGCATCCGTCAAGGAATGAAGCACTTGTTGGTGTACTATAGAACCTGTCCTCTTGTGTGTTTGAGAAAGCCCATGCTTGAAATGCAGCCAGGGGTTGAGCTATAGGCAATGCCCGGCTGTTTTAGTTCAAATCTGGCTCCTGATTGCGTTGCGGACCTGGACATTCACAGCTGGGAGAACTCCTGCCCAATCTTATTTATACTCTGACAAAATGCCTGAGTCCCAGTATGTGTTAGTACTTCCTATGCTGGCTCCTTCCAGAGCCTGGGAAGTTTCTGGACTCACTTGGGCGTAGTTCAGCAGATCTATATGGAGTTTTGGAATGGGGGGAGCCAGGCATGGAAAGTACGCAGGAGAATTTGCGCCCGAACCCGTCTGTCTGCTTCGGGTACCCAGGTTTGCATCACGAAGCTGCTGAGAAAAGTCACCAAGAACTGGTGTAAGCTCTTCCAACGTTTGGAGAAGAGGTTCAGAAATTCAGGCAGGGGTAAGTCATTTAATCAGTAGACAAGTGGCTGCTGCTGCTTTGGTGTAGGTGTGAGGAAGACCTTTGCATCTGGGCTCTCCCAAGAAAGCCAGATGTCTCCAAAAATGAGTTTCTGGCCTCAGCCACCCATCTCCAAAACCCCGTCAGACCTTGGGTGGAGGGGCCAGACCCCCAGCTCAGCTCCGCGGGTAAATCCAGAGCATTTCTCTCAAACTGCCAAGATTTACACCAGCACAGCCAGGATTGCATCCAGGCCCCTACCAGCTAATGCTCTAGTAATTGGATGCAAACGCGCTGGGCTAGGCGAGGCATGGGGGGGTTCAGGAAGATAAAGGCACCTCAAATATACCATATAGACAATCTGTGTTTTCTGAAAGAGAGACATCTGTATCTCTAAATTTAGAAACGATACTCTCTTTCCAGCGGGTAATAAACCAGCAAGCGCTGCACATATTTTTTTCTATTTTGAATTCCGTTAACTGACAATTTAACCTAAAATCCCTCGTATTTTCTACTTGTTCAGCTGTAAATAGAGACTGACAGTTTATTTTCAAACAGCCTGGTTATAAAAAAAAAAAACAACAAAAAACCAACCCACCACACAACCCCACAACCCACCAACATTTGAAATAAATACTTATGGGTCCATGACAGACTACAGACGTGCAGTCAATGCTCCGCAGCAATCTCTCGGAGCTGTCACACTCCGTGATCGGTCTTTTACAAACACAAACACTGTTGATTTCTTATCAAATGTAAAACCTCCGCAGCTCTTTCGTAAATGGTTACCGCGAGCATGAAATCGACATTGTGAATCACATGTGACACTGCCTTGTCTGCTTGTAATTGAGCCGCGCGGGGAAGGCGCCGGCGCCCTGCGAGGAGGGAGGATGAGCGGGATGGGTGCTGGGGGGGGGTTTGCTTCTTTATTTAAGTGCAATACATGCTCCATCCCGCCCGGCTGGTGGTTTCGGCTTCCCTGGGGTGGTCAGGGATGGGGTGGGGTTGGCTGCGAGGGGGGTGGGTGTCTCTACAAGGGTGGGTTTGGGGTGGGAGGCTGTGGGAACGGGGTTTTGGGCGCTGCCTGGGCCATGCCGAGAGTGGCAGGGGAAAAAGAGAGACTGGCGTGTGAGCTGGGTCCCTTTCTGCCTGGGTACCCAAAATGCCACCTGGAAACCAGGAGCCCGTTTCGGTATCACTGGGAAAACACCCTGGACAAAGCCTGGGGGTTCCAGTCCCAGGAGGGGACCTGCCGGTGGGGCAGGAGCCCCCCTCCAGCGGCACCCGGGGTGTCTCTCCACTCGGACAGCAGGGCATATCCCGGCGGCTCAGCGCCCGCTCAGCTTGAGCCAGACAGATGCCCTCATCCTCTCCCTTCCCAATCCCTGCTATGTTTTTGATTAGCCCAGATGAGTAATTCCCTGGGTTGAAGTGCCCGGGGTGTCCCTCCAGGACCTGGATTTTATCCCCACTCTCCCACATTTGAGACATGAGGTGCGTCTGTTCTCTGAGCCTCCCCGACTTTGGGTTCAACTGGACAACCCCAAAATATTCTCCTCTTTGCACAGACGCGTTACCTAGCTGGGATCGATAGAACCAGTATGACCTGTTAAAATAAAACACAGAGATACACCAGAGTTATGAAACATTTACATAGAAACATTTCCTGCATCTCTATCTATAAATAAAACTATGTCCTATTAACCAGGAGGTGGAAGATGAGTAGAAATAGAGTGGTCTATCTATTTATATAATGATATAATCTATCTAAATAAAACTAATCTATTTTTCATGCCATCTATTTCTCTAATCTAAAATATACTCGTTACCATGGAGCAATGATGTCACTAAAATGAATGACACCCATAAATGCAGACGAGCTGTAGTTATTCTGATGATCCAGGACTTCTCTCTTCGCTCATTTGCTTAATTTTAACACGTGTGAGGAGCAGCTCGGAGCTAAATGGGATCACACCAGCAGCGAGCCGAGCAATGCTCTTGCCGAGGGCAGGCTCAGGGCCTCGCCCCGCCGTGCGTCGCCCTCCGCGCGGGTTGGTGTGCCCGTACGCGTGTGCCACGGCGGCGCCCGCGCGCGTCCGCCGGGAGAAGAGCGAACCCACCGCCCCTCACGCTCCATCCGCCAGCATTTGCTCGCTTCTGGGCAATCGCTGTTTTATTTACCATCAAGGCCGGGGAGCCGCGCGGGGTTGGGTGCTGTGTGTATCCTCCGCTGCGAGAAGTTTAACTTAATGCGACGTTGCCTTTAATTTACGGAACGCAGCCCGTTGCTATGGCGTTGAGCACATAAAAAAAAAGATAAATCAATAAATAAGTGAAATTGGTGTCAATGGGAATTTTGTACAAAGATGAGCGGCAGGGTATGACTCTTCATTTAGAAAGGGGAAGGTACAATTTCGTTCACCCTTTCTGGATGTAGTTTAACCCCCTCCTCCTTGGAGAGGTACATTTCCTGACCGAGAATTATGTCTGTTTTGATTTTGTTGAAGAATAATAAAAAATGTTTTCTTTTTGCTGGATTTATTGAGACCTTGGGCATTCCAGGACAGGATTTTCATATTCGAGACTAGAACTTACAGTCTAGAGCATCCAAAGGAAATGAAGTTGTGTATCAGTATGACATACGCATTTGAGGGAAAGTCCCTCGAAATGCAAATAGTGATTATTTGGTGAGCCAGGCAGGCTGAAGTACATAGGAATTCTCCAGGACTCAGGATCCATGTACAGGACTGGAAAAAAAAAAATCCATCTGGTCAAAAATGACAAGCTGTTGTGTCCTGTTGGTGTTGCTGGTTTGCGTGGGATTGCCCACAAGGTCCCTTCACCTCCACAAGGTGTTCTTAAAACAGATACGAATTCAGCAACGTTGCATTGGGCTTTGTTTATGCAAAAATCACAGCAAAAATCTAAGTGTGAAAAGGAAATCTCTCCCGCCAAAAATCTCTACATCCAATTTTTTTTATTTTTTTTTTTTTTTTTTCCCAATATCATCAGTCGGGCAATTTAAACAGGCTGAAGTTCAAAATGGGGTTATGCAAATTGTGGCGGGGAGGGATATACAGCTGTGGCTGTATTAGCTGCCAAAGTGTCGCTGCATTGGGATCCGGAGAGCGACAATCCTACAGGAAGAATGGGTAAACGGGGAAGCGGAGCCTTACACATAGACCTTTTCAATAGAACCAGAACTACAGAAATCCCCATAATTATCCAAGATCGCCATTTCTTCCCTTCTGGGCTGCAGCCTCACCAACTTTTAATGGATTATCCAAGTGGGACAAACCTTTGCACTTGTCTTCCCTTTGCCGTCGAGCTATAGGAGAACTCGAGCAGGTGATTCCCAGGAGGTGGACGCGCAACATCCCTGTCGAGACCGGGAGGACAAAGCCAGAGGTGGAAGCAGCCTAGACCCAAGGAACTAATTGATGTCGTGCTATCAAAATAATCTGTATGCTCACCAGACGGGCCCTAGCAACCTGGAGGCCAAGTAGAGAGGATTTGCCACTGAGCTCCATATTTAAGGTTTCCTGCGTCCTTTCTTGCCGCCATCCTTTTGGTTCTTCATCTTCCCCTTCCTCCCTCTGTGGAGGCTGAAGCTGTGACAGATGCGTTTGTTGGCTTGATTCAGAGCCCCCTGGTGCCAGCAGAAAACCTCCTCTAGACTTCAGCAGATTTTGGGACGGGCTCCTGGCACCCGACTTGGATGCGGTCCCCAGGACAGTCCCCGTTGTGCTGACCCACATTCAGCCCCACGCATTTCCCATCTGGGAAAGCCCTGGGAGCTCCCAGGGGTGACTTATTTCAGAGGGCTGGCTTCTTGCAAGCTGCTGAGGATGGCAGCGGGCTTGGATGCAGAGTTTCCCCATCCTTTGAGGGTTTCCCGGCTGCTCCCCGTGCCCGGGTGCCTCTCGTGGGGTGAGGATGGGAGGGAGCAGCCCAGGATCACCCGCCCTGTGGGAGAGCAGAGCTCACCGGAGACCGACGAGCCACTGGCCAGCCCTGGCTCTCCCCGAATGAGAGGGGAGGGAAAAAAAAATTCAAAACTTTAAGGTATATGAACTGTGAAATTAAATCGAAATACTCAAATAAGGAATCACATAACAACATAAGCAAAGATGTTTACCAGGGCTTGAAGTTAAATACAGATTTTTTCATAAACCCTAACACCAAATGCAATAAAGTTCTCTGGAATGTTAAATATAATTTACACGGGAAAAAATGTGCCCCGCTGCCATAAACCGTCTCGCGCAGTGTCCCTTTCCAGGGATCAGTCCAGGAGCAGAAGGAAACATGCCCTGCGATACCTCGCTCAGGATTTCCCTATCCAAAGTAATCACGGCCGCACTCGGCGAGCGAGCAGCCCTTCCTCAACCCGCGACGCAGCCAACGAACGGGAGCTAATTAATCTGTGAAGAGGCTGCCCGGAGTGGGAGCGTGGGGTCGGGACGCTGGCCGGCGCGGGGTCCCAGCTGGCCCAGTACGGGGTCCCAGGCACCTTCCAGCCCCCATCTGGACTTCGCAGTGCCTGCGCCGAAGCTGGAGAGCTGGGTCCAGGGAAAATCGTGGTCTCGCAGGAGGCTTATTCCTTGACTATTGCCCTTCTCGCTCCCCTGGCGTATCCGACATTAACACCCCGAACTGACAGCACAAAGGCGGCATCTGGATAGCATAGCCTGTGGCTCTGGAGTCACGGCTGGTGGACTTGTGGTGTATCCAGATATATTCATTAAAACACTAATCAAGCAGAAGCTCATTTGTGGAATTGTCTTTGAATTTAAAAGGGAAAAAAGATGGTCGAACTACAAAGGCGCTGCAGTCCAGAAGTGCTCTTCCCATAAACGACATTCGACAGCCCAGGCCAGCGAGCGCCAGCCCCGCTCCCGGATGCCCGTGCGGGTTTGCCAGGTCCTGTCGAAATGCCAGGGAGTGACAAACCAGGCACGGCGGTGGCAGGCTGGGGACGAAGAGCTCCTCTGACGTGCTGCGAGCTGCTCCCACGCGTCTACACACAGGGGCAGGTCTGCGTGTGTGTCTACAGGGGTAGATCCTCTCCTGCGGTCGTATTGGTGTGTGGCAGTTATTAGAGGAAAGAATAAATATATATAAAATAAAAAACATGCAAGGAGACTATTTCACTGTCGCCCCCCTCCCTCTCGTGAGGGGGTGCAAGACTTTATCTCTTCCTTCTTACCATCAAAACTCCGAGGCTGTGAATTGCTCCCAAAAGCGAATGTCCCCCCCTGCAAGAGTAATCGTGATGGGAGTTTTAAGATGCGTAAAGTGCAAGAAACGGTCTGTCTCGTGTTCACGGTGCGCGCAGCAGCTTTGGTAACAGCCACCATTTTCTGGGAGCAGAACCAGCACGTACCTGTCTCTGTTCTCTCCGTGATACAGGCAGCAAAGAGGGAGGGATGATGTTTGCATGGGGTCCAGACCCCAAACTTGGTCTGTTTCTTCCTGGATCAGTAGCGGATTTTAGTTTTTGGACCTGGACCTAGGACAGACCCTCCTGCAAGGGAGGTAGAGATGAATTGCTGGAGATGAACATCTATGCTCAAGGGACTTTTCCCCTCTAAAGACGGGTCGCTGGGTCTTGGTCCTACTGCAAGAGGGGACAAAGCTCCACCTTGACTTCAGGAGGGTCCGAGGGCTGCTTGGGAGCTGAGCGAGCAGCAGGGGGACGCTGGCAGCTGGAGAGGACCAGTGGTGGGGTCCAGCGCTTGGGGGCAACCAGACCTAACCAACAAAAATCCAACCCCTGTAAGAAAAACCCAAAACCCAAATCCCCCAAACCTTACAGGAGAGAAAGTGCCCTCAAGACTAGCTCCCCACCAGCAACTTGGTTGGACAAGGTGAGATATATGTGCTAAAACTAAACTAATTTTCAGCCTCTTGAAGGAAACAAAATGACTGTTGCTATCATGGTGTAGCGTGAAAGCCTGGGTCACGGGGGGACGGGAGACAATCCTTTGTTCCAGCAGTCCCAGGTGCATCATGTACTGGGCAGAACTTTAGCTTACAATTTGGGATTAAAGTAAATCCTAGTATTTTTCTGCATGCCTGCCCGCTCCCTGGCTCCCAGAGACTGCTGGGTAACTGCCTATTATCCCGTGGTTCCACTTCAGTGCCCTCCCCAATAAAACTTTTCATATCCTTATAAACGAACTAGATTGCCGTGTTATAAACATTTACACTGTGCTAACAGATCATCTCCGCACATCAGAATTGGCTAAATTCCCTTTTCCAGATGAATATATTGAAGGAGATTAGAGATATGATAGCTTTTCAGATTGCTGAACCCAGAGAAATTAGTTTAGTGAGCATTTACAGAGGCTAAATTGGAACCATTAAATAGTGGATTAAATTGATGGTACTTTCATTGTCTGTCCTTCGGTACTGCTGTAAAATCAATTAGCCGTCACTATTCCATTCTCCATATAGTGAGATTGTCAGCCTGGCTAGGAGCTGCAGAGCCTCACAGCAGTAGCAAGCAGTGTGAAAATACACCTATTAGGTGATGTGGCATGAAATAACATCATAGGGCAGAATGTCCCAGTGAGATTTATCCCAGCCTTATCTCTACTTTAACAGAGAGGGGACAGACAATAGACTCTGGTGACACTCTTATCCTCCGAACATGTGCACCAGGATGCTCTCTGGACTGACAATTATTACATCGCCTCTCGACTGTCCTGAATTTTGCATCGGAAATCCCCGCTTTGCCCCCCTCTTAAACTGGCAGCGTCCCACATTAAGAGCGGCGGATTTGAGCAGAGTAGGTTTGCATCTGATTTGGGGAGGCGGGGTGGGGGGGACGGAAAGGAAAGATACCAACTTTCTCCCGCTTGCTTTTGTTACGGCAGCTCTTAAGTCCTGTTAGCTGGCTGATTTATTAGCACGTCTCCAGCCCCTTTTTTAGGTGCCAGGACGCTTTGTGGTAAATTAAGTCAAAAGAGAGCGAGAGGGGGACGGTGTTGAAGGCGCTGCTGCTCCTTCAGCGCCGTGTCCTCCCCGGCGCCCCCACTGCTTGGCGTGGACGGTAGTCACCCTCCACCTCCTGGGGCCAGCACAGCTTTGCCGCAGCCAAGGAAACTGAGGCACGAGTGTCCCACCACCTCCCTGAGACATCAGGGACATGACACAGGCCGGAGTTCTGCTGAGGAGGACCACGCCGAGGACTCGCCAAGCCCTTTTCAGCTACAGTTACTGGTTTTGCACTCTTCCTTACACGTGAGAAAAACCAGAAAAGGGTGAATGGCTTGCTCCCAGGTCACGGGGTGAGTTGGTGCAGATGAGGTCTCTTCAGCCTCAACCCACCGACTTCCCACCACCGCTCTGCCAGGACGAGAGCGAAAGCCTGGAGCGCTGCTTGAACCCACTGCATGCAACGACCTCCTAAGGGGGGAAACGGAAATATTGCCCAAATTTGTGCTATTAAACTCTTCTCTTAAAGTGCGAAATTAGAAAGTAATGAAGAAAAACAAGTCTCCTAAATTTAAGCTTTAACCTTTTGACCTTGCTCCTGCCGTTTTTCCTCCCGGGGGAGGTCTCAGCCATGGTTTGAAAAGCTATCACCCCCACTGTCAGCTGTGGGGTGAACTGGAGGAGATTTTCCATCCCCAGAGAGCTTGCCTTTCAATCTTTAAGTTTTCTATTGAACATGGAAATGGAAAAAACCCCACTTTTCCAATAAAACTGCGTCCGGTTCCAATTTCTTGCATTGACGTGGCAAAGTTTTTAAATCCCTTGTCAACGTCTTAGTTATGCTTCGCGAAGGAACCATCTGGAGCTGCTGGCCTTCGTATTAAATGGTTGCTAGGCTTGTAATGCGGACACCCTGTCTTCTCAACAGTGCTCCTCTTTGCAGGGGTGAGATGGGACACAAAGTTTAGCATCCTAAACTTGGAGGGTGTTCAAAAATTTCCCCTTATCCCAAGCAGGATGTGGGGTGAAGCGGTGATTTCAGAGCAGTTGTTGTATTTTGGGCAGTGCTCCTCTACCTGACCCAAGCCTTTCTCTTTGCCGGCTGAAGCGGACGCAGGGCAGCGTCCCCATGGAGACCTGTAAAACACTGTGCACCTTCGTTGCAAGTGCTGTTCCCCAAATCTCCATCTCTTGAGTCCTCCTCCTCTCTCTGTGGAGACCGTGCAATGAATGGTCTCCCACATATTGTCAGCTCATGGAAGTGGGGGGAGATGTGGAGGGTAATAGGTAATGTCAGCCCAACGCTTTTGCCCCAGATTTGGCCATGTTTACAGAGACACCCTCCACTACTCCCCTAATCAGGTCTCGCTCTCCTCCAGCCGAGGCAGCAATCAGCACTTCGTTATCACTGGAATCTCATTGCTAATTGAGGTCTGAGAGCCTTTATTTCCTGGACATCTCATGCATGGTGAGGGCACCACCTTTCGCAAATAAATCATGTCATGATCTGTTTGGCATCGCTCACCTTTGCAGAGGGCTGGGGATCACAATAAAAATACTCGTTTCCTCGAAACCATCCTTAGAGTTTCCCTTTCTCCACCACTTGGCCCTCCACAACCACCCTGGGGTTTCTGGCACCTCTCCGTAGACGGAACCTCCACAGTGGATCTCCATTGTCAGTCCTGGAGTGAGTTTGTCACGCTACGGGTAACCGCGTACACGCAACAGCAATTTCCCTGTCTAAATCCATTTATAGCCAACATCATTTTTTTTAATGCACAGCATCTTCTGCCGTTCCTCCTCTCCTTGTAATTCTCTTTCTGTAGGAAACGTCTTGCGTCTTCAAAAACTTTGCTCCTCCGACTTTTCGGGGATGCCTGTCTGCAGGGACAGATTTGGTAAGTAGAGGTTGGCTTCAGGATGATGCAACACGAGCTGGTGCAAATCACAGGTTTCCATCTTTTTGTAGTCCACGCTTCCCTCCCAGGGAAGGAAGAACCGATGTGACCCTGAGAAAGCCACGCTGCCCAGCTGAGCCTCAGGGTCCTGTCTACCGGGACTCAGGTCAGGTACCTCAGAGAAAGCTCTCTCCTGCGTGGAAGCAATTTCTTCTTCTCTCTCTGAAGCTAAGTCTTTGCTTCTCCTACATTTCTTATTGCATGTGACAACCTCTAAGACTCTCTGTCTTAGTTCAAGCTATTTCTTCTCTACCTTAAGATTTCCGCCCTATGGTTTTGTCACTCCCTTGTGTCCTCGCAGCCCAGTCGTATCACTGTCCTACTTCGGCCTTGCCCTTGATGGTCACCCTCACAGGCAAAGCAGACGCAGCAGAGCAACAACTTTTCCTCGGAAAAGTATAGTTTGGGTAACTGCTTTCTTAAAATTGCTCATCCTGGTGATGGTAGTCCTCGATGGCTTCTTGCTCTGGATCCCATAGTAGGTTGTAGCAAGTGACACCTCCCGACTCTCGAATTCACCCCTTGCTGCTGATGGAGGGTGCCGTTCCTCAATCAACAGAGAGCTTCAGCAATCAGCCTGCAAGACAGATCTAACTGCTTCTGCCATTGCCCCATTTATCTTCATTTCCATTTTTGCGTTGATGGGTATCATACACCACAAAGAGCCAGCCCAGCCGTGAAATGACACCGGACTGGCAACCTCATAATTATCCAGGCTCACGTATCAATTCTCTTCAATCCCTCCGTGACACTCCATTGCTTCCTCATAACTTCCTCATCTGACAGATCAGCACTGTGCACCCGAACCGCCTGAGAGCCCCCGGGTAATAGCCTCAGGGACAAAGTTAGCCCTGGCAGAAGTGGGCAAAGACGCTTGTTGGCTTCAGCGGGAGTTTTGCTCACTTTGTGCCAAGCCTGAATTGTGTCCAACCTCTCTCTCTCCATGCGCACAAAGACCTCAGCTCCTTTATCTGCACGGAAAAAGTCTTGGGGGGGTACCGTCGTGTACAGGAACATCCCTGGCTCATGCAGAAACTTGGAGATGGCTCCTCCTCCGTGTTTACTCTGATGTAGCCTGTCTTAAAGCAGTCCTGTCTCTAGCCACATTTGAATTTTCCTCCATATTTGGCACTAGGACCACATTGAAATGTCTCCTGAGGCAGGATGGGGTTGGTGCTGGTGTGGGGCACACCAGCTTATGGATTAGGTGCAGCGAGCCTGAGCTTCACCCTCTGCGCCCACCTCTGCTACACCAGGTCCTGAGCAGAGCACGAAGGCCATGGTAAAGGAGAGGAGGGCTGTCTGCCTTGGAGAGCACGGGCCACCAACCCCCAGGCTGGAGCAGCGCCTGGACCGTGGCCCAAGGCTCATCTGGGAGCTGCTGCGTGTCCATGTGGTTTCATACTCTTAACGCTGGGTGAAAAGCCAGCCACTGGTGCGTTTTATACCTGCCTACGGTCCCCGTGGCTCCATCTGGTCCTCCCTGACTCAGACCTGGCGTCAGGGGCTGCTCCCCTGGGTTCAAGGTGCAGCACCGCGAGGACCCACCGTGCTCTGGAGCTGTAGGACCCCGCTCGCTCTGCGAGCCGCAGTGGTGGTTTGGCCTGACTCTTTCTTTTTCCTCTCCTTGGGATGCACTTAAAACTCCTCTGGCCATCCAAAGTGATTGTTCCATGGGTTCGGACACGACATGAAGATGTCAGAGGGGCAAAGGCGGGAAACACCGCTTATAAATTTCCTCCCCCACACAGCCTGGCCGTTTCGACCAGAACATCTCCCCTGTTTTGGGGCACAGCGATTGCTCCACAAGCGTGGGAGCACTGGGGGGAGCTCTGCAAGAAGCCTAAGGGACTTGCCCCATCCCGTGCAAACAAACCACAACGCCCAGCAGCAAACCCCAGCCCAAAAACCCCCTCAGAGATGCTCTCCCTCCTCACCACCCAGAGAAAATGCAACCCATGGGCAGGGTTCCTCCCACGAGCCGGAGGAGAAGGGATGCCGGGCAGAAAGCTGGCATAAAGAAACTTTTATTCTTGCTGCTGCTTGAATCCCTGGTCTGGGCGGGCGAGGAAGCCTCGTTGGCTGCCCCGGTGCTGGCAGAGCCGCCAGGCAAGCTGGGCGGTGGGTGTTGTGCTGCCCGAGCCCCTGCTGCTGCCGGCAACTGCCTTCCTCGCCTGCATCCCGGGCCCCTTCTGCCCGTCCGATGGGCACAGCGTGTGTCCCCGGCGAGGGGGGGGACGACACACAAATCCTGCCGTCGGGGGGAAGAGGCTGCTGGAGTCAGGGAAAGCCTCACCACTGGTTTTTAATTTGCCTTGGATCCTGGCCATTATCATTAGAATAATCTCAAGCAGGTGATAGGCAGGAGTAAATTAATTCCAAATAAAAGCGCTGGGGGGTGGGTGCCAAGGAAGGGCAGGGGTGGGCATTGGGTACAGCCTTCGCGGGTCGGTCAGAGGGGACGTTTGGTGACAAAGTGGACTTGGACCCGCCTTGGAAGGAGCACGTTTCCCCTCCGATGGTACATTTGTTTGTGCTAAAGATCCTCAGATCCGACACGCACAAGCCAGTGTTTAACAACGGATGCGGAGGGTGGTGGGAGGGGGGTTATTTATGCGATTTTATTTTTAATTCGCCTCGTCCACCGAAATCATGTGCATGGAAACAATTGAAAATAAATTATCTCCCATCTCCAGAAAGAACCTTTCACTGTTGTTCCTGGAGCCACCCGGACACACGAACAATTAATCCTCGACTCCAGACCCAAGTGACTCAACCAATAAAACAGCTGTCAGCTGCCGGTCCTGGGGAGGTGCTGCCTAATATCCCAGGAGAGGATAATTATTCTTATCTGATTTGGCTCTGGAATGAAATCATAAAAAGCCACGTCCCATTCTGTAAATTCAGTTCTTCTTAGCAGGTTAAGCAGAGCCCAAATGACTAACATTTCTGTCAGCATCGACTCTGGCTAAGGGCTAATATACCATGAAGAATAACCCAATAATAAATCTTATTATAGGGAAGGAAAGGGAAAAAAAAAAAAAAAAGAGAGAGCATGCAAGAGTGTGAAACCTCAGAGACGACCTAGGAGGGTGCGAGGCAATTTCAGTGGCTGACAAAAGTGGTTTCAGATTGCCGTTCAGAGGGAAATTTCTCAGTCATTTTATTAAAAATTCCCCAGAATATTGACCCAAATCTGAATGTTTTGGGTGGAAGCGTTTCTGGAGCCAGAGACCTATTTTCTTGTCCTTTGGCTGTTTCTCTGCTACAATCGATGCCTCTTGGTGTGCAATGAGCGGATTTTGCAAAGATATTCCCCCCACCATAGAGAGAGAGAGACTTTGAAAGCACAGCAGTAATGTGGGAACACTGACCCCCAAACAAGCCTTCAATGCTCCCTGGGGTGGAAAATCCCTCTGGAGCCTGGAGGTGGAGAAAACTGATGCCACATGCTGCATCTCCCTGCCTTTGAGGTGTCAGGCAAACCCAGGTCCCTTGAGTTTTCCTGCACCTGGGATGTCTCTAGCCCAGTGTAGGACCAGGGCTGGGTCACCCAACGTCTTGCGAGGGCAAAGAAGCTGGAGGTGGAGGCCAAACTGGATAAAGAGTTTCAAAACCAAACTTTTGAGTCCCTCCCTTGGATAAACGCAGGCTCAGATGCTGAAGTCGATGTCTGGGAAGGACCTGCTCTTTGGAAATAGCGAGCTCTCCCTCATCACGGCAAGATTTACTGCCTGGGTGGAAAGTGCTTTGTTGGGGGGATGGGGCACGGTGTTGAGTTTAAAGTTCAGGATGACCTTTGCTGTTGTCTTTCATACCGCTGATCAAGAGGCTCCTGGAAATAATGACCGTGCAACTCAATCTGATGTCCCTGGGTCTCTGTTTCCACCAGTGCCCCCCAGCAAACAGTTTCCCAGGCGAGCAGGTTGGACGCCCTCTGAAGCATCGTGTGGTGGGACCCCAGCAGGGCATGGGGACAGCTGGGGACAGAGCTCAAGGGGCTCGCGGGGGCTCTTCAGTTTGGGAAACTGCCGAGAGGTCTGGGGAAGAGGAGCTCCGCAGAAGATTGATGGCAGAACTCTGGTGCCACCAAAGTGTTTCTCCAGTGCCTGGGAAGGACGTTAAGGAAGAGTGGGGACCTGGTGGCCAGGACAGGCTGGCGAGGAGCCTCAGACCCCAGCAGGGAAACCCCAGTCACAGCTACACAAATCATGTGCGCTTTTGCCTTTGGTTTGTTGCTCCATCCCAAGGAACCAGCAGTGGTTGGACACTTGGGGGACCACCCGGACAGGGACAAAGAGCTGAGGGGGGGTGGTAAGAAGACGCCCCCGGTGCCAGAGGGACCTGGGACCCATCTCATCTTCCCAGGGCTGCTCGGGGCTGTCGCACCATGACATTGCCGTTGTGAAGTGTGCGATTCTCCCAGGCCTGGCTGGAGGGGAGCTAGATACAATCTCAAGGAGAGGCAAAGGCAGGGCTGGGGGTACCGGGGGGGTGTCAGCGATGCTGTCTCTGGGCTGAGGAGGAGAAGCGAGGAAGAGCACCAGGATGCAACCGCACTGGGGAGGGGGGTGGGTGCCCAAGGCAAGAGGGGTTGCAGCGAGGGCTTCTCATGAACCAGCAGGACCCAGACTGTCCCGACGGCATGGGGCGTTTTGGGGAGGAGCAGGGCAGCCGTGCTGATGAACAGGAGGTATTTAGAGCAAGTGGGACAGAGCCCACAGGTGTCACCCAGATGCGAGGTCGTCTTCCATCCCTCCTGGGCAGAGACACCAGCTTTTATGGCTCTTTCCTCTTGGGAGCTGCCTACGACCATTGCACGGGGAGCAAGGGCGCAGCGAAAGGCAATATAAATACCACCCAGCACTGCTTGTGTCCAGAGCGCCTCCGAGTCAGGCAAACCAAATCTCTAAAAAGGTGGGCAAATATTTGCTGAGAACGGCTCTTCCAGGCCTGGCTCTGGTTCAGGCTGATGGCTGAATTGTACATATAATCTGGAGAGGCAAGGCCTGGGATCTGGATTTTTTTAAAAGGGAGATTCCTCTGTTTATGGCAGAAATATTAGGACTGATAGAAAGTGCTATAATCCCTCAGAAACGGAGATAAATCTCGGATGGAAACATAATATATAAATTTTTATAAATCACATATTATTTACTACAGTCTGTGTACAATTAGATAATACTGCACTAATAAAGCTTTATACGTTTCATTTTCATCCTTGAAAACCGTCTGAAATTCTGTTTCCGGAATAACTTTGATTTATGCCTCATTGTCCTCTCCAGTGATCATATCTCCATCTGTTGGGAGCGAAGGACTGGTGAGACTGACCAGCACAGACCAGCTAAAAGCCACGTGGGAACAACGCTTTCCGTCGGAGGTGAGCTTTATTGTTTACTATATGGAGATCTAAAGAGAGAGAGACAACTGGTGACACCGCCCTGGGACAATAAATTAAGCCACCTCAGAGACGGAGAAAAAAAAATTAAAAAAAAAAAGGGGAGTGATCGGGGAAGACGTCAGGGATCTGGTCTCCTTCGGAGGGAAGCAGAGAGTGGTCCAGTAGCGCTGGTAAAATCAAGATCCTTTGGAAACAGGAATGTCTGTGACGAGGAAGCTGCAACGGTTCAGGAAGGGGATGAGGTGGCCCAAAGGCGACCGTGGGTTGCTCTGGTCCGATGGAGGGAGAGGGTGGCCAAGGACGGGAAAGGCCCAGCGAGCCCTGCCGAGATGGGAACATCCTGTCAGGACGTGCAGTTCAAGACAAAGAAACGAGGCCGGAGAAAGCGACGGATCGACAGCGGTCGCGTGGGTGGCAGGACAGCAAAAATTGCCTCCGCTGGGAGTTGCAATGCAAGGCAAATACCTTTTTCAGCTGAATACCTAACTTGATGATCACGTATAGCTGGTGCTTGGGAAGATATTCCAACTTCTCCTCTCTGCAAAGGCAGACATTTGCATGTACATCGATTGAATTTACCCGTGAGAGATCTTGGTCCCGCGTAGCTTTGAAAGTGTTCAGACCTGATTACCTTTTTAAGTCCAATGCTCATTTTTAAGCCAGTATCTGTAGAAGACATCATGCTCCAAATTGTACCTGGCTTAGCTTTTATCTCAGATGCCTGCTTACCATAAAAGCCTGGAAAGGCACTACCATAACTTCTTCCAACAAAAAAAAATTAAAAACTGAGATTTCTGTGGCCAAGGGAAGCAATCAGTCAGTGATATTGGAAGATCCGTCATCAAAGTATAAGGCAAGGAATGAATAGACTTCTAAATCAGTCAAACATTTTAAACATCCCTTTTGTAATTGACAATTTTGTAATATTTATTCACAACAGATCTGATTGCTGGATTCCCACTGGCTCCCCTCAGGAGGGTTTGCGTGAAATCAGTTTGAAATGGTGTGTCAATTTTTTTCTGAAGTCACCATCTGGCTGATAGACTTGAGTCTGTTCTAATACACTGACCCAGTGAATCGCTGCTAAACAATTCCCAGGGGGCTCCACTCCTCTCGCAGGCAATCCGGGAGAACGCTGCCGGGAGAGAGCGGGCGAGACAGGCATATTTTAATGCGTTATGTTGAAGGATTGTAAAAGAATTTGATTTATGTAAAGAAACAGAAATCTTGGGATGGGCTCATTCACTCTTGCGCCCTCGTGCTGGTTTCGAATGGGAGGGGAGGTTCAGGACCAGCATTAATGACCTGAAACTACCTGAAATTGTGCCGGGGAGGGAAAAAAAAAAACAAAAAATGAAAGCCCCCCTCCCCTATCAACAGCAAGGAACCCAAACCTTTGATAGCAGCAACCCCCACAGCCCAGCTGGCAAAAATAAATATCGGATCAAATATATTGCACATCTATTTCAAATATGTGACAGTATATAGATGACACTGGAGTCCTGCAAAATCAACCCTATTCCCTATCACCAGAAATCCCTGGGATGAAATATGGTCAAGCCACCCGTGCTTAAAAATAGCTGGGTTTAACTCACAGTGTGAAACGCGGCCTCGGCACACGTGTTTCGTGTGTTCTCCTACATACCCGCGATGAGTTCATACGGCACATGTTGATAATTAGACGCTTCCTCTCGTCATCCCTCCGCCAAGCATTGCTGCCACCCTTGTGAATTATATTTCCTACTATGAAAGAGACTCTTTGCCATTGTGTCCCCAGCCCCAGAGCACGTGCGCCCGCAGCCGTCACAGAGGCAACACCGCCTGTGTACCTATACACGTGTGTTTGTGTACATATCCACCTAGACACAGACGCTTGGCATAATTCTAGGATGACTAATTTTTTTTGACAGGCGAGTAAATCATCATTATAGCATTTGTTTTTTTCCATTACCATCAATCATTATTGTATGTGTGATCAAGCAGAATTTGTCTTTGGCTGCTTAAAATTTTCCTGACCGTTTTTCAAAGCTAAATATCATCTCTAGATAAATAACACCTACTGTAATAATGTGCACGCTAAAGAGGTGATCCAGACCCCACTGAAATCACATGTAGGGTATTGGCTCCATGGACATTGATTTAAGTCCTAAAGAATCATTTGTTTCTCAATAGAACCCCAGTAAGAGTCTGAACGCGGAGAACGTTTTATAGGGTTTGATTAATTTCCTCTCCTACCAGTGGAGTAAGGCTACGGCAGGTGACTACTCATCAAGGCAGAAGAGTAAGTAGATATCTAAAGCCCGTGAAAATATCCAAAATATCACAAGCTGGTGAAACATGCAGAAAAGCCTTTTTGCAAATCTATTCAATTTTTAAATGAATTTGCTTCAGCTACGCTGGGGTCCATTCTGCAGGTACGTCCGACAGCAGCTTAGAGAAAAGAAGGGTTTGGGAAGACGGGTAAGAAACCCCAGGCCAAAAGGTTAAATGGAGACCAGAAAAAAACTGAAGTGGTCATCCAAATCCCTAGCCCAAGGTACCAGGAGCAGGGAAACAAGCGTAGACGGGGTCGAGACACCTCCAGGGTATCTTGCCTTGTTGCCACATTTGGAAGACCTTGCCTGGGGACATCCTGGGATGCTCTCAGACATCTTGGTGTCTCTACACCCAGCACCCATCAGGGGCTTCTATCATCAGACGGCACAAAACTCCCCCTAAAATACATCCCGCCATTAAAAAAGTGCAGGGAATCGGAGCTTGCCAGGACCGGATGGCAAGCGCTCTCTGCAAGCATTATAATTAACAGTAAGGGTAATAAAACTTTTAACACCGGCTAAGCTCAATCTCTAAGATCTGGGGGTTAATGTAACGGTTTTCAAAAGGACAGGAAAATAAAGTAGTAACAAAATGAAACGAACATTGCAAGGCCTCCGAGGCATGCTCGTCCCCTGCACCATCCAGTGAGGAAGGCGTCCCGGGTGTTTTCGGCTGCGGGAAGCCCTCGGTGCTCCCTGCCTGCCGCTTAATTATTTTATTACCGTGGGGCCGTGCAGGTTTGGTCACTGTGTGGCTCACAGACCACCGACGGCCTGGAGGACAGGCGGACAAGCTCCCAAGCAGCTGCAGCAAAAAAAAAAGCGTTTGCATCCCACTTTCTCTCCCCATTTCTGGGCTTGCGAACCAGGGAGAAACAGATGGGAGGGAAATAAAACTGACAGATGAACATTCAAAGTTTATCCTCGGTTTTAGTGGGTCGTAGTGGAGACCATTGTGGCAATGCTGTGCAAGATGTTCGTGGGATTTTTTTCCTTCTTCTTCCAAGAAAGTTCGGTCTTGGGTTATAAAAAAGGATGAGAAACAGAAGTAAAACCGGCCTGTGAGGCTTGGGCAGGTTTGGGGGTGATTGACCCTTGCCAAACCTGTGAGACTGGTACGGAGGAGCCTTGTGCAGGGTCCTGGGTGCTGCTGGACAGGAGCAGGGGCAGGAGCACCCATCCGGGGTGTCTTCCTCTCTGCACCAACAGGTTTAGGAGGTCGTCCCTTCCCAGGCTCCCTCCTCCTGTCCCCTGTCACCTGTCCCTGTGGCGAGGTGCCCTGGCCGGCGTTGGTAATTCTCCATGCAAGCCCACATAGGTGAGGGACATGTGTTGGTCCAGTCTTTGTCACGATCAGGTCACTTTGCCTTTTGTTTTTCCAGTCTTTTCCCAGGTTGGATCTGAAGAGAAAAGCATTTTTCTCAGGAATAGGCTTTTTGTCCTTGAAGGATTCTGCTGTTGTCTCCTTATTTCTCTTAATTGTATAACCCTAAGGTATGCCTCAGATTTACACAGCCTAAATCCAGCCTTATTTGACTATATTTGTCGTTATTCCAATTAATTGTGCATCAACTAATTGTGTAACATGGCTATTTGCATGTCAAGCTGGGGTCCTCATGCTGTTCTTTGCAGTGTAATTGCTCTGGCTAAGTGAATACCAGGAATATTCCTGAGGTTTCAGCCATTAATCAAGGTCTGTTGAAAGGAATATTAGCACCCTGGGAAATAAAAAAAAAAATAAAAAGGAGAAAAAAGGGAGATGCAAAATATCAATGAGATTTTTTTTAAATTAAGAAGAAGCCTTAAATGCAACAACAAGATGAGTATTAAGGCCAAAGAAGGTCTGGCCAAGCTTACAAAGGCCAAGTCCCCTGGAGGTCTGGAGGGTTGGGAGATGCTTGCTTAGAAATGGAGGGGCAACTTCCTTTTCTTGGTGCCCATTTTGGGGGTGTTTGGGCAAAGCTGCTGAGCAAACAGTGATGGGAGTTTAACCACGTACAGGAGCAGGAAGCCCAGATGTCAGCGGGAAGGTCTTTTTAGAGTTGGATGTCTTGAGGGAGCAAAGTAAGGGGCTGTCTAGGAGAACCCCATGGAAGTGGGGAAATAGTTGGCTATTCTGGATGTGGAAAGGTGAGGTGCTGCTGCAGGGGAAGAACCCAGCGGGGGGATGGACCCTGCCACTGTGGGGAGCGTGGTGGGGGTTGTTCACCACAGGACAGCAGGCTGGTACCCGTGCGGGGACGTCCCAGTGAGCAATCCCCTCCTGGGTTGGAGAAATTGCTCCCTGAACTCTTCCGTCACTGCACTGGTTGGAGAAGACACCCAGAGGGTTGAAGCTCCCAGCAAAGCTCTCCAGGTAACCAGTGCTGAGACAAATCCAGGCCTGGGGTCGCTCTCCTTAAAACATCCTCAGGAATATTTTGGGAGGAATGAGAGCGATGAACCACAGCCTGCTTCCAACCACCCACATGTGTCCCCAGAGCAGCAGAGGCACCCGGTGATGAACAGTCCCTTCCCTTTGGGGAAGAATGGATTTTTGTTGTCAACACTGTTTGCCCTGGTGATGTATATAAAGTTGCTGTGGGAGAAACTAACTGAAAGCTGCAATGATGGAAAATACTATTAATATCCTTGATGAACTGTCGTAACTTAGTCAATGAGCTAGTGACAGATCTGGCGCTGAAACTCAACCCCTCCTGGCTCCCCTACCGGCAACTGGTCCATCGCATTTTGCTGCCCCACGTTACATAGCTTAGGTGTCTCAGGAACAAAAATCATGTTTAGGAGAGGATCAAGGATGCTAATCAAGGATTATCAAGGATAATCAGGATCCTCAAGGACGAAACCAGGATCCTCCTGCCCATTCACAAGAAGGAAATTTGCAAGGTGAGGAGCCCGCAGCGATGGCAACGCTTTTGGCCACTTTTCAACACCTTTCCCAAGCTGGCGGGGAGGGTCCCGCGCTCGGCTTGTTTAACCCGGGCTCCTGGTGGGATCAGGGCTCTCCCCACTCAGCTGTTTCCCATCCCTCATGCTGCTGGATGGGCTGCGGCTCTGGTTTCTGCAGCTCTCCCTGCCGCTGAGGATAAAGTGAAAGCAAAGCTGGCCCGGGGCTGCTGTTTGCAAATAGAGATGAAGACAAACAGATGAGTTCAAGCTGCTGGAAGGAAAACAACCCTGGCGGCTCCTCTGCTTAATGGTGGGAACCTGGAAGTGTAAACAAAACCCTGGGCAGATCCTCCTCATTCCCACCGGCCCTTGGAGTCCACCGGTGTTTTTCAATCTTTACCTCCTAGAACCAATCGATTTCGTGCCAGCCTGTAACTTTTTACTGATGTTGTGGCTGTTTCGGTTAAAGACAACCAGGTGCTGCGTCCCTTCCTTCCCCCCAGTGCCGGGACCTCTCCTGCCCCCGTTCTCTCGGGCCTGGAAAGGTCCTCGGCTGCTTTTTCATCACCAGCTCTGCGACCATCCTGCAATCGCAGGTCTATGCCCCGATGGACATGGCCAAGAAAGATGCACGTCGAGACTTTTATCATCCTCCCTTTTCAGCAGTGAATTCCCAACACCTTTTACCCTCCACCATGAGCTCGTCCACTCGCTTTAAAACTCAGAGAAAGGCAACAGTACTCCAAAAACTTGCTGGTTTTCTGAATAGCGAGAACAGGGTGAGGACAGGGGGCAGGATGAGTTGTGGGGAAATCACCGGGGTTCAGCCACCCCCCCAAAACCACACGTGGAGGACCCCAGGGATGGGCAAAGAGCAGGCAAATTCGTTTGGGGAGAGAAATAAGATGTGCCTGAGTGCAGAGCAAAGTCCAACGGCGCTTTCACGAGGTGCACCCTCAGGAAGCGCTGCGGAGCAGACCCGATGCTCTCACCAAACAGAGCTCCCCTGGAATCACGGGAGGTTTGACTCATCAGGATGCTACATTTTTCCCCTTGTGTCAAGTCAGAGAAGCGAACGCAGTATCTCAATTCTCTCTCTTTTTTTTTTTTTTTTTCCTGACAGTCCCTTAATTAGCATGAGATTTCACAAAATTCGCCAAGGCAGCCATCCATCTGTTTTGCCGACTTTCAGTAACAATATTTATCATTGCGGAAGTGTCAAAACAATAAAACCAGACGACATTTATGCAAAGGGCTCCAAACTACTTTAAAAAAGGCCCAAACCTTGAAAGCTTTCTGCAGCATTTTGCTGGGAATTGTTTGCAGACACAAAGCCGAGAGCAATTCCTTCTGTACCCACATAAGTATTTTAAATAAGCCATAGAAGAATTTTCCCAGGGAGGTGCAAGGATGGCATATGCTTCTCTGTTGCAACTTTGTTCCAAGCAGTCAGATGAGAAAAAAAGAAATCTCTGCCTTTTCCTGGCTTCACCCCCCAAAATAATAATTTTGGTGAATATTTTTTACATTTCATAAATTAGTTCATACCAGTGACTCTTCTTAAGAATTTTAACCTGATCTGCCATGCAGTATGAAGGGGGAATTAACAAAAAAAATCTGCTTATTTAACTTTACGGTATTTAAACCAATATATAAATGAGAATTAATAAATCTGCATTTCCTATTGTCAGCACTGGTTGATTACAGCACTGTGGAGCCCTATCAAAGGGTGCATACGGCACACTAAGTTCTGCAGTGTATTTAAATTATCCATAATAAATTTACCTAACAAATTCAAGTGTAGCTGCATTTTCCCCTTGTCAGGGTTTCTCTGGCTGGGCGCACTCGGAATTATGCTCTGGCTTAACGGATCCCCCCACACACGGGAGAGGACGAGCCCCCGTAGCCCTGGTTTTGGCAGCTTTTTGTGGGGAAAGCGGCTTTGTTCAGCTGAGTGATACCCGCAACTCGATCTCTGATTGAACGCTGTTCCCCCCTCTATCTGATCTTTGGCAATGTGAGGTTTTAAAGCCATTTTGTGCTCGCAGTGTAATTTCTGGAGATTTTTGTCCTGCAGCTCTTGGATGCTCAGTGTTAAGGGTTGTTGAAGGGTTTGCAGGGGTCAACACCAAAATCATAGAATTGTAGAATCATAGAATTACAGAATGGTTTGGGTTGGAAGGGACCTTAAAGATCATCTCGTTCCACCGCCTGCCCTGGGCAGGGACAATCCCACCAGCCCAGGTTGCTCCAAGCCCCGTCCAACCTGGCCTTGAACCCCTCCAGGGATGGGGCAGCCACAGCTTCTCTGAGCAACCTGGGCCAGGGGCTCACCACCCTCACAGCAAAGAATTTCTTCCCAATATCTAACCTAAATCTCCCCTCTTTCAGTGTAAAACCCTTCCCCCTCGTCCCATGGCTCCCCTCCCTGCTCCAGAGTCCCTCCCCAGCTTTCCCGGAGCCCCTTTAGGGACTGGCAGGGGCTGGAAGGTCTCCCCGGAGCCTTCTCTTCTCCAGGCTGAACCCCCCCAGCTCTCTCAGCCTGTCCCCACAGCAGAGGGGCTCCAGCCCTCCCAGCAGCTCCGGGGCCTCCTCTGGCCCCGCTCCAACAGCTCCGTGTCCTTCTGCTGTCGGTGCCCCAGCGCTGGAGGCAGCGCTGCAGGGGGGTCTCACAGAGCGGGGCAGAGGGGCAGAATCCCCCCCTCGCCCTGCTGCCCACGCTGCTGGGGATGTGGGGGGTTCCTGGGCTGCCAGCGCATGTTGCGGGGACGTGTTGAGCTTCTCATCAACTAACACCCCCAAGTCCTTCTCCTCAGTTCTGCTCCCCATCCATTCTCTGCCCAGCCTGGATTTGTGCTTGGATTGCCTGGACCCACACGCAGGACCTTGCACTTGGCCTGGTTGAACCTCATGAGGTTCGCACAGGCCCCCTCCTCAGTGGGATGGAGCGGGATGCTGGGGCGAGGTGCCCCAGGTACCACTGCCCGATTTGGGTTTGTACAGGAGCACCCCAGCAAAGGGCGAGAAAAAGCATGGGGTAGATCTGCTCCTGGAGGAACTTCCCGGGCATCGGATCTGGAGCAAGTCAGTGCTTTCTTCTTCGAGCTGGGGACGGGGAGCCTGGACCCCACGGAGCCGGGCTGAGCTCCACGCTGATTGCAGGCATCTGTCTTCTCCTGACAGCTCTGCCTGTTAGTGGAGAGAGTCTGCTGTTTAATTTACCTGACTTGTTAACAGCTCCCTGTTTTGAAGTTGTAGGAAGTAGCTGATTTCACGTTTATAGTCGAAGCGTTGAATTCCCATTGGGCGGCTAAAATTCACAAATAATCTGGTAATTTGTCCGCTGTCTTGGGAGCCCGTGGGGACGCTGCTCAGTGTATATCACAGTGTATATCACCACATTTTGGTCAAAAGATTGATGAGCAAAGAGGAGCATGGAGCTGGCTGGCCGTGTGCCAGCAGGAGCTATCGAAACCGAAAGGCTCACGGAAATCTCTGCCAAAGAAAGCGGGGACGGGGGGTAGCACAGCACCCCCCCCCCCTTGCAGAGGGGCTGCGGAGGAGGGCAGCGGGGTCTCGCTGCCTTTGGGGACTGTCTGCTTGCAAGGAGCCACATCCCGTTGCTGCTGTTGGTGGCCAGAGTGAACCAGAGTGTGGCAATGGGATGAGCGGGCTTGTCTTGGCGTATTGCAGCTTTGGCCCCCCCAGAACATCTTGGGTGTCAGCTCAGTCTGTACAACATGGGGGCAAGAGAGAGCCAGCACGGAGCTGAGCTCGGCTCTGGATTGTGCCCAATCTCCGTGACACAGATCTCTTGGAGGGGAAATGGGCTCTCGGGAGTGCCGCCGCAGACAGATATCACACCCGATAGCCGCAAGTGGAACAACAAATCTTTGGAGTCTCTCATCATTAATTGCTCACCCCTCCCATCATTCAACGTATCAATAACTGGCAGCCCCAGGAACTGCAGGAGAGGAAAACACCGCCTGGGGCATCCCAAGACTGCATGAAGGGCAATTTTGACAGTCAAACCCTCACCGAGCACGTTCGCCAACCCTTGCACGACCCATGGAGGACCACGCAGGGAGCCCTGGGAAGGGGCAGACCCTCTGCTACACCCAAGCCCCTTGCCCAGCAAGCGGAGAGTGAGCAACCTCCAAGCTCAGGCTCTGATAAGGAAAGTGCTGCAGCTCCCCCTGAAATCAGGCATGCTGGATTTGTAAATGAGTCAGGAGTGAGGGAAGGCAGGCTGCAGACATCCCAGCAGAGCAGCAGGTAATCAGTAGGCTGTCCTCTACGGGGAAGGTGTTAAATCCTTCTTGGAGCGCTGACAAAAAGAGTTACAGCCCATATGCTTATTGCCAGAAAAATAATAAAAAAGAGTATTGGTTTAACCAAGTCTAACAGCCATCAGAAGGTTTAGACGTGTGCTCTCGCCCTGGAGAGTCGGTACGCAGAGGCGGAGGGAATGTCGTGCCCCAACCTTGCCATCAAATGATCAAAGCCAAGCCAACGGCAGCCACCAGCCCAAACTCCCCGTGATCCCAACGGGAGAAGGATGTGGTGGTAAAACTGAAGGTGGGAAACGCCCCCTGCACGCCCTGATGGCTCGTGAGCTCCCTCCCAGGAGACAGCTGCCTCTCTCTTCCCCCAGCGATGCTCCTGCTGCACCTCCATCCCTGGCTCCCCCCCGGCTGTGGGCAAGTCCCAGCGCTGGGACGCTGCTGTGGGGCTGGTGATGGTGCAGGGTCTCTGCCAGCCGGGCCCTGCGTCATGCCGGGGTTTCCACCAATGGCTGCCCAACCCTAGGTAACACTAGCCCCAATTTGTGAGTCTCTCCTGGGGTTTTGGGGCAATAGTTGGGTGCAAATGGGAGGAAAATTTTACTATTTGAGATGGACACGCTTGTCCCTTGAAGTCTGAGCATGATGAGATGGGAAGACCCCTCTTAAAACTGACTTCTCCGACCGAAAGAATAGAAAGGACCTTGTCAAAATGGCAATGAGTGCATGAAATCAGAGCAGAGGGGAGGAAAACCCAACTGCGAAGTGGCCCAGGCGGTGCCGCTGGGCCGGGCTGGTGGCACAGGGCAGCCAGTGCTGGGGCTTGGCTGTGGCGGGTTCTCGTTTGCATTAACTAGTGCTGCTTGGCATCATGTAATGCCTTATTGTTTTTATTGTTCTTGTTGTAAATACACCTAGAGGCATCTTATAAATAGAATTAATTATAGTTGTTTAATTCATTAGTTAAGTACGTAGCGCATTCTGCCTGCTGGAGAGGCATGGATGGCTGCGGTCAGGGGCACACGACGTACAAATCAATGTACGGTCACGTTCGTTGTGCCTGGGCCTCCAGCACCAGCTCCCCAGGCCCTCTGATCTCGTGTTTCCAGCTTCACTCTCAATACTGTCCTTTTTCTGAAAAGCTCATGTCAAAATTAAACAGCAGTTAGGAAAGTTTGGAAAGATTGGTCTACGAGAAGACAGCACAAAGGGAGGAGCAGGGCAGCAAATTTGTGTGAAAAGCACTTGAAAGCTTTTCAGGGTTGTGGGGACCATCCTGAGGACGAGTCCGGCTGGAGGACAGAAGCCAAGGATGCTCTCGCACAGGGCGGGCCACCACAGGGAAGGTGACACCCATGAGCACACACGTGCAGCAGCCCCCGAAAAGGCACTCTGCAGCAAGCAGATGAGTTTCCCAGTGTAGGGGCAATGGAGGCAGCCATATCTGAGGGAGGATATTAGGACGAGAGGAAACGGCCTCAAGTTGCGCCAGGGGAGGTTTAGATTGGATATCAGGAAAAATTTTTACACTGAGTGGGTTGTCAAACACTGGAAGAGGCTGCCCAGGGCAGCGGTGGAGTCGCCGCCCCTGGAGGTATTTAAAAGGCGGGCAGACGTGGTGCTGCGGGACGTGGGGTAGGGGTGGTTTTGGCAGTGTTAGGTTGATGGTTGGACTCGATGATCTGCAAGGTCCCTTCCAATCTAGACAATTCTATGATTCTATGATATTTACATCAGCCTCTGTCCCGCCTCTCCTCCCCCCAGGCTGGGGGCAAACCCAGCCCTTGGGAAGCATTGGAGAGTGAAAGAAGGGGCTTGCAACCAGGTCACCGGCTGTTTTGCCACTTACGCCTGTTCAACCTGGCGGCGGTGGAAACCAGCTCCACACTCCTCCCGCACTGTGGAGGCTTTCGTCCTCCCCTTCCGTCTCTCAGGGCTCGCAGCAGAGTTTTACGAGCTCGCCCTGCCCAGGCTGCCCCAGCCCGGGGCGGCCTCGCTCGCGGCAGCAGAGCTGTTTTTCTCCAAACCACAACACAACTGAAAAAACACAGCGGGTCAATACATCACAGGGCACGCAACTTGAAAGGGAAGAGGCATAAAACTCATGTCACTGATGCAGGGCAAACCCTGCTCCCATTCCCCTGATGCTTGGGACATCCCCAGGGCTGGGAACTTTCCCGGCCTGGGGATGCTGATGGAAGCTCAGACGCTTGCTAAAGCATGGAGAGAGGTGAAGGAAAAGCTGCTGAGCAACCCCATCCAGAGCAATGGTTATGACCATTGGGCTCAGAAGGAGCTGGGGTCCAGTTTTGGCTCTGACGCTGCTTCAGTGAGTAGCCTTGGGCAAGTCACCTCCTTCTCTCTGCATTGCCTTTGCCCAAAGGCCTCCCTGGCACCACCGTTTCCCCACCACGTGTTTGCAAAACACAGTGCCATGGTCCCCCGGCCTCCACTCCTGCCTGTGGGCACGGATGGACCTCGGAGCTGCTGGTGGGTGTTGATGCCCTACCCCGTCCAGTCCCTGATGGACTGCATGGGTAATGTGATGCTCTTCTCATCCTCCTCCTGCACAGCTGGCACCAGACACAGTCCCCGTACACCACATACTGATGTCCCTGTGGGCCACAGCACCCCCATCACCCTCCTGAGGAGCCCAGCCGTCCACAGCGGGCACACTGCCCAAGCCAGGGCCTGAGCACCTTGCAAACAGGCAAAGAGAAGTTGACATCTCTGGCAAAATAGCAGAATGGTGGAGATATAAGCTCCAGCAGAAAGGAGTTCAAGCCCATTTTTGGCCACCAGGCCTTCTTCTGCACTAGTCTCATCTGGGAGGAGCGGAAATGCCAAAGAGCTGGGTCACGTAACTCAGCATTGGCACTCCTGGGACCAGAGTAGTTGTTTAAAGCATCCCACCTCTCACCCGCACTGAGGCCATCACGAGCATCCTCAAAAGGTGGTGTTGCGTCCTCCTGCAGGCAACTGCTTTTAATTAGCGCAGGACGGGCGACATTCACAACAAGATGGGAAAAAAATAATAATCAAAGAAAACCCAGTGAAGCCCCATGCGATAATAAAGGCTGACTCTAACTAACAGTTGTTATTCAGACATTGTTAATGATATTATAAGCACTACCATGTGCTAGGCAAGCTGTGACACGCACCCCGGTGGACATATGGATAATAAGATCACATGCCTATTTCAATCAAAGCCATAAGTACGAACTTGATCTGAATCGGAAGAATGTCCAAGCTAGCGGTAGCTGGGGATGTGCTTCGGGAAAGCAAGCTCCTACAGTTCAGAAAATAAATAAAAGAGGGAATCGTGGGCTGTGATGTAGGAGCAGGAGACAGCCCAGCCCAAACGCCCTCAGCACCTCTCAGCATTCCAGGGAAAGAGCCTGACCCTGGGCATCCGTGAGGGGTTTCCAGCGCATCGCTGCCATCTCAAGAGCTAAACGTCCACCTCCAGCGGGATTTTCCCCCTGCACTGAGACACCAGAGCATTGCCTGCGCTCAGGGGCAAGAGTTTTGCCGGAGTTGCTGAGGATGGAGGTGCTCGAGAGGCTTTTCCTTGACTCACCTCCGCCGTGCAGCCAGCTGCACGCTGCAGTGCGGCGCAGAGACGCGCTCGGCTCCCTCCAGCCCGCACCTGAGCACAGCCAGTCAAGTCACAGGCAGCTCACTGTCATTAGAAACACTGAACATAATCACCAAATTTAATGCCTTTATCATTGCTCAATGGATCAGTGAACAGAGGAGCTAAAAGAAAGACAATTAGGAGCGTCAGTCTATGCTAAAATTTTTTCCATTGCCTTGCTTTTGTCTAAAGAGTTATTCATTCTCTAATTGTGAAATGTAATTTTGTTTGGAGGCTTTTGTTATATTTGTTTTGTCGTGTGGCTAATGCAGTTATTTCCCGCACACAGCCTCTTTTCTCCCGCTCGGCCCATTTAATGGAATTCTTTGGCAGCTTTGATTTAAAACCATTTTGGTTTAGTGACCAGGACATTTCTGGGAGGCGGAATCAGATTGTTTCCTGGATTTCTGAGTCACATTTTGCTCAGCAAGATTCACTTCTTCAAATGCATGTTTTTGCGAAGGCCTTTAATCCGGCATTTTTGGCTCTAGTGGAGACAAATCTCAGCAAGAGACAACATTCCCCTCCCAAACCCCCCATCCTGGGTTAGGAGACAGGGGGGCCCACACCCAAACCCTTCTCCCACTCTTTTTATGGGAAGACCCTGAAAAGTGACCCCCCTCTGTGCTCTTCCTTCCCCACACACACATTCCCACTAACGGCTGCAAAAACCTTAGACCGTCTCCAACTTTTCCTTCCCCCGAGGGATGCCCAAAGGAGAGCCAGCACCAGCTCGGCCCCGTGGAGGCTCTGGCTGCTCCGGCTGCTTCGCTGCCTCTTGGAAATGGCTGGGCACCGTGCAGACCCACAGGATCTGCTCTCGGTACATCATAAACCACACCCGAAAGTTGTTTTTTCCACTCTAAGTGTTTAACTAGAAGGCCTCCTACAGCTCCAGAGCCCCGCTGAGCCTGGATGGCAATGCAGGGAGTGAGTAAATTGCCCTTTTAGCACGTTTTCTCCGACAAGAGGATTTTCAACCCCAGCCCCCCCTCCATGTGAAATCCAGAGCGACGGAAGACTGATTTAAAACCAATCACTGACACTTACACACTGCCCCTCATTCGAGCATCCCGAGCTTCGCCTTAGACTATTGAATCAATCCTGTCTCCACTGTCGCCTTTCCTAAGTAACAAACCAAATCAGATGATGGCACGGTCTCCTCTAATTGACTGAGCTGCACAAGTGTATCCATGTCTCAGGATGTGGGCATCAGCCGTGCTACGCAGGGGGAGACAAAGCCTGCGAAGATATCAATAAATCCCAGGTGGAGAGAGGAAGGGAGGAAGCAGGACCGGACCCGGGCGTCGGGCACTCAGGAGGCCGGGGAGATCTACAGGGGGAGTACAGCTTGTGGGGGGCGCCCAGGTTCAGGCATGTGGAAGCTGGGTGTCTCCTTCATGCCAAGATCATGCAGGGTTTGTGGAGAGATGACCCACCAGAGTGGGATTCAGCACGCGTGGGTTTGAGAGCAGGTGCAGGACAGGTCAGCTTGCCTTTTGGATGCGTCTGTTTCACGGGAAGCATTGGGATTCATCTGGTTTTAACAGATTTTTTTTACCTCAAAGCCACAGTTTTCATGTTTCTCCCGCTAAATGAAACTTCCAGCACAAATCTGTTGGGCTCACTGAAAACACCTCCATCTCCTGGCTGTCCCCCTTGCCTTCGGTGTCCACTCATTTGTCCCCAGAGTGGGCACTCCAGCTCCCCAGAGTCATGGGATTTTGTGCAGGTGACGTGGAGATCAGCAGTTTTGCTGGTCACCTCTCCCACCCCTACCCCGTCCCGCGTCTGGGGAGGTGAGACCTGCAGCGCCTGCAGTCAGCAGCCGACGTATGGGATGGGGCTTTTCACCAGCCTCTCCCTCTTCACCGAGCCACCTGCGTGGAGTTTCCTCCAAGATTTGGGCCCAAATTGAGAAGGCTGAGGACTCTCAGTCCTGCCTTTGAACAGAGCATCACTAACAGTTAAACAAAAGCCCCGGTTCCTCGTCCCCCTACCTCCTGCATGACTCTCCTGCCGTCCCCATGCCCCGGCTTCCTCTTGCCCCTTCCCTTTTGTCTTTTGAAGATGGGCTTTCAAGCTCCTGAACACGTGTTGAAGACATGCCTATTAATAAATGTCTTCAGAAAAAAGCAGGGGTAAGGAGAAGAGATAATGAGGAGGGTGGAGGAGAAGCTAAACAGAGCAGGCGTCCTTATAAATGAATTTCCCTGGCAGAGCCTAAATTATGCAGCAATTGCTGCAGTCATGAAATCCAGGGGCAGTCGGGCCCCAGTTGCCGGCATCCCTTGGAGGGAGCCGGGCTGCGTGGGGCTGGCAGGGGGAGCGCTGGCACAGGGGCTGCCCATCACCGTGCTGCCGGGGCTGGGGAGAGCCTGGGGATGGGGCTGTGCCTGGACGGGCTTCTGGAGGAGGGTGAGGGACCAGGGTGCGAGTGTACCCCGGCTGGGCTATGGAACTCAGGAGACACAGGAATCATGGTTCAAAGCAGATTTACCCTGCAGGGCTGAGCAAGGTGTGGGGTTATGCTCTTTGGAGGTGAGAAATCATAGAATCACAGAATGGTTTGGGTTGGAAGGGACCTTAAAGACCATCTCGTTCCAAACCCCTGCCCTGGGCAGGGACACCTCCCAGCAGCCCAGGTTGCTCCAAGCCCCGTCCAACCTGGCCTTGAACCCCTCCAGGGATGGGGCAGCCACAGCTTCTCTGGGCAACCTGGCCCAGGGGCTCACCGCCCTCACACCAAATAATTTCTGCCTCAGATCTCACCTAAATCTCCCCTTTTCCAGTTTGAAGCCATTACCCCTTGTTCTATCACTGCATACCTTTGTAAAAAGTCCCTCCCCAGCTTTCCCGGAGCCCCTTTAGGGACTGGCAGGGGCTGGAAGGTCTCCCCGGAGCCTTCTCTCCTCCAGGCTGAACCCCTCCAGCTCTCCCAGCCTGTCCTCACAGCAGAGGGGCTCCAGCCCTCCCAGCAGCTCCGGGGCCTCCTCTGGCCCCGCTCCAACAGCTCCGTGTCCTTCTGCTGTTGGTGCCCCAGCGCTGGAGGCAGCACTGCAGGGGGGTCTCACAGAGCGGAGCAGAGGGGCAGAATCACTTGCCTGTCTGCTAGGGGTGGTATTTAATGCCCTCAGAGGGGCAATGCTGGGGGCCTGGGCTGCTATTGGGGGTGAAATCCTCCCCATTTTCCCCTTGAGAAACTTGTCCCCTTTCTGCAGATACGCGTGCATCACCCCCAGCTCTTTGCCCCATCATGTTGACTTGGATGAAGCCCGTTGCAACGACGCCCTGGCAGAGACAAATCCCAACCCCACCAGGAACCACAGGCTTCAAACCAAGCCTGGTTCTGTAAAGCCCTTAAAACCCAAGCCCGGCTGCCCCAGCAGGGCTACCTGCCCGCTCGGTCCACGCCTTCCCCGGAGCGGGAGCGCCCGATCCGGGCGCGCAGCTCCAAGGTGATTTAAAGTCTCGGCTCCATGAGGCGCCGCCGGAGAAGTGAAATCACCGACTCGTGCGGCCGGGCTGGGAACAGGTGTGTGAAAATCAGCACCCAGGCACCCGCTCGAACAACGTTGTTTTTTCCTTGCGTGCCATAAATCAGCGCGCTAATCTTTCACTGTCCGGCGAGATCTCTCACTGGGAGGGTGATGAATTGCCCTCCAGCCCCTGACAGCTGCTGGGAAATCACTCACGGCCCGAGACAAACCTCTAAATCTGACATTATAGAGTGTTGAAAGGAAGAATGTCTGTTTTTATAACCTACCTCAGTTATAATAAATATTTAAAATCCACATTAACATCCTCTTATAGTTACAATCTGCCCTCTATGGAACAGTGTCCAACTTAGATTTAATTAGCAACTGAACCTTTCCAGCCCAAGCTCCTAGTTAGGCTGAAGATCCAAATCTCCAGTGAAATGCCTCTGTTTTCTTAAACTACCTGCACCGTAATAAATATTAGCCATGTCGCCAGGCAGCCCTGTTGGAGACAGTGCTCTTTTTGTCTTCTCAAAGGCTAACATTTAATTTAAATGATAGGGTCTTTCCAGACTCCAGGGGGGAATTTCTTTCCTGCTCTCCAGAAATTTTGCCATACTTCACCTCCAAGCGCTGGCATATTCCTTTAGCAGCAGGACGACGCAGGAATGGAAACACCTCGGCGCAGGTACGGGACTGGAGTGACGGAAATAAAATCCAGACACAACTGTTTGGGCTTCTGGCGCAGATGTGCACTAGAAACGCAGAGAAGAGACCTCCCCTCCATCAAACTGTGGAGAATTTGGGAGCCGGATCCCAAACTCCTGCAGTTGGCTTCTTTTGGAGAGAGGGAAGAAAAAAAAACTGTCTAGAAGTTTTTGCATGTTCACTCTGTTCCCATCTGCTTTTGCAGGTTGCCTTGTTTTCTCATTTATTATTTTACGCCAATTGTTTTCCAGAAGGCAGAGCTCATACTTGCTTCTCCCCTCTGTCCTGACTAGTGTTTCATCAGGGTTTTTTTTTCCCCAAAACATCACAGGAATAAAGATGGGCAGAGGCGTTAAAAAGAACAAATTTTCCTTCCTCTCCCCTAACTGAAAATCCTACGCCCGTTTGTTTTGAACTTTGGTGGTTTCCTCCCTGTCCTGCCTCTCTGCCGCTGCCATACCAGTGTGTCAGCCCGTGGCAGAGGGAGGGGGAGCGTTACAGCCAGAAACCAGCCTGACCCACACATCCGTCACCCCCCCCGCCCCCGACTCCAGAGGTGCCCTGGAGCCGCTCCACCAGCCCATCTGGATGCCCTCCTCTGGGTGGGCTCAATGGCCATCCCCAGAGTGGCCGCAGCCAGGCTCGGGGGCCAAGGCTGGGGCAGGAGGTTTGCTAAAAAGCCTGGAGGTGTAAGTCACCCCACCGGCACCCTGCTTTGGGGCTGTGGCTAATAGGAGAGGGGTCAGGAGGCTTCAGATGGGAAGGGGAGGCAAAGCAGCTGTGGTCTCCGCACATGCTTCGTTTCGTATTTGGGCGCCCTGCATCCAGCCCAGCTGCCGCTTGAATCAATAGCAGCGTATCAATCAAGGCATCCCCGAGGAAACCCGCTGCTCACGCAGAAATAAACAGACATTTTCCTTCCACTTGTCACAGAAAGCCGGCGATGTCTCCTGGCATTGTCTGAACTAAGGCTAAACGGGACGCCGCATCTTTGGCTGCACCGTCAGAGCGTAGGTTATGGCAACCGGAGTGTGTCTTATGTGCGTTGGATATAAATAAATATGCAGAGACAGCTTGGCCTGTGTTAAACAGACAGACACGGACTTCTGTTTCATTTCCAACTCCCCAAATGATGGCAGACGCCCAAAAGAGTATGCAGCTTTTAAAAGAGCATCCTCCAAGCCCTAATATTTTGCCTCCAGCGTAAGCCCCACACTGGGAGCTTAATCCAGGTGACTCCAGTGAATGCAATCTTCATGAAAGCAAAACCAGGGCCATCGTGGTGGCACTTGGGTGATTCGATGCCCTGATTGGGAGCTTCTTATCTCTTCCCTTGCAAAATGCACTGGGTTTCCCTTTTCCTTTCCAGTTTGTTTCTGGTTGTATCAAAAGAAAGCTCTTAGGAAGGGGCACAGCAGATCCTCAGCATCCAGCTCAGGACGAGTCTGGATCATCCTGATTCCTGGGTGAGTCTCAGCCATGGTTTGGCAACCCATGGCTAAGTCATTGCTGTCCTGCTGTCCTCCAAGGACAGCAGGAGATGAAAGGGTGGCTGATCAGCTCCTCACCCACCATTGTAGGCAAAAGCAGAGCCAACTTCCTACCTCTCCTCACCCCAAGCCACTCCTGCCCCAGCACTTGTTTGCATAACCCGCCTGCTGTGCATCTTGCTTGGGTTTGTAGAGACAGCGTCACCCCCCTTGGGAAACAGCCAGTGCGTTTTACCAGGAAACCTGCTGTTTTACAAAGGGTTTACTACCAGTGGGTCCTGCCTCTGAGAGAAGTTACATTCTCGGGAATTCAGGGTTTGTTTTTTGATTATGCGGGAAGCGGTGTGAATGGAAGTCACAGAGCCCTTGAGGGAGAGAGGTAACGTGAATCCCCAGCAGCTTGCTTAACCTTTGCTTTTGCAGATGTTTTCAGCTTTGCAGAAGGAGGTCCCAGGAAGCCTCAGATGCAGAGCACATGGGGTGAGCAGGGTCTGGAGGAAATGGCTCTCAAGGCTGCAGTCTTGCCCTACTGGAAGAGTAGTGTTTTCCAGCTTTTCCTAGACACCAAACTACTATTTCACACATATTTGATGACATTTGGCACAAGACAATCCCAGGCCCCCCTGGCCAGTGCCAGAGAGCAAGCAGAAAGCAGCAGCCTCCCACAGCACCAGCAGAGCATGGTGCATAGACCTTCCGTCACGCATGTAGCGGTGGGTGGGTGGGAAAACAGACTCCTCCTGGAGAGGGTAAGGAAGACGGAAGGACTACATGCAAACAGCCTCAGCTCCAACGAAGCCGCTGTGCTTTGCATTTGTCATGCCCAGCTCAGAGAGCCCCAAGAAGAATCACTTGGAGCCACGTGTCAGATATGCCCATCATCGTTCACTGAGGAGGGACAAGGACTTAGGCGGACCTCAAGTCTCCAGCCTGTGTTTAGATTTCCTTAGAATACCAGATGTGAAGAGTTAGATCCCAAAAAGAATTAGGTTCTTCAACCTCCATTCTAACTCCTCGCCCACCTTACTGTGGTTGGTATTACGCAGAAAGATGGACTAGATCAACTCATGGTGTCTTCCAGCCTCAGCCATCACCCGTGGAAGCCCAGGGAGGAGCTGAAACAACAAAGAGAGGAAGGAAAATCGGCTTTCCTGACAGAAGCACTGCTCCAGCTTCCTAAAAGCCAGTGCACTGGTTGGTCCAAAACCAGAGCCAGCTCGCAAAGGGGTTGGTCCCCAAGGAGGAGGGCAGGTCTCCAGGGGAGTCTGTCTGGAGGCTGAAGCCAAAACACCAGGTGACAATGGGCGAGCAGGTGACAAGAGCAGGCAGAGACGAGGTGTAGCTCTGAAACTGCTACAAGCCGCTTGCCAATTTTATGTCTGAAAGCCTCTTGCGGACAGTCGGCGACCGGCTCATTGTGAACACTGGCGCTCAGTTCCTTTATATACAGCTATTCCCCGCAGATTGCATCAACCGAGCTGCTTGCCAGCAGGACGTAGCTGTGTACCGTCATTAATCAACGTCATGCTTGGGGAGAAACGCTGAGTTCATTCTCATGTGTCTCCTCAGACCTCTGGGGACCGAGTTGTCTCTAGCTGAGGCCGGTAGTCACCTGGAACAGTTTTCCAGCCCCCCTAAGCAGCAGGAGTGTCCATTAACTACCACGGATCGGTGGGGACGGTTTGTAAACTCCGGATACATACGGAGGGGCCCGGGCGCTTATTGGCTGGTGCTTTCCGCTCTCAGAAATGGGTCATTTAAACAGAAAACTGTAAAGTGTTCATGCCTCTGAATGCAGAGAAACTATGAAAACAAGCTCCCGTCTCCGTGCCACAGACCCGGCATTCAAACGGAGACTCAGGGCATGTTGTACGGGAATGAACCAAGTGCTCCCAGCAGATTCCTTTCCTTTTTCTGATGTTTCACACAATAAACATTTCAACTCTCCGGCGCGAGAGCAGACCTACCCCAATTACCAGGACAGCTTGTTTTGTTTGGAGTAGTCATTAAGGGTCCCATCCTGCATCCCCAGGACCAGCGAGAAAACTCTCCTTGCCCCCAGTGGGCCTGAATCCAAGAGAGCCCCACGGTACATTAGAGACATCGCTGTTACTGGGAGGGTATTTTGCCTTTCCTTATGGAAGCAAAACCAGTTCAAGCAAGTTCTGCCACGGCTCCACCTACACAAAGGTGGAGACATCGTGGTTTCCCAATGAAATCCAAGGCAGACGCTGGCATCACCAAACGATGCTGCTATAGGCTGATCCGTGACAGCAGGCCACCACGGTTTCACGGTGTCCTAGAGCTGATTGACCTTTTGTCCATGTCACTTGGACATCTGCAAGCCAGAGAGCAGTACCGCAGTCCCTGGGGCCTCGGAAATCTCAGCTCTGCAGGGCTACCTCTCAGGAGGGTGGATGCTCACTCGGAGAGAAAAAGTCATATTTGATTTAGTAAATGAGATCTGAATAAAAATGGCTCATCGGTAATTGTTACACTCAGTGTGGGCATCATACAAAGCGGGGCTGTTTTTCCCAGCACGGTGAGTGGTGCACATCTGGGAAGCTTGATGACACGGAGCAGAAGCCAGCTGCAAAAGCAGCAGAGAACAAGGCAGCGGTGGTTCCAGAGGGTCGGGATGCTCATTCAGGAGCGACCGTCAGCTGCCTGAGCACGGGAGCGCAGAGGCAGGAGCTGTGGAGGGGACTGAGTGGTGAGACAGGAGCCCAGCAATGAAACACTTTCTTGGTGAATCATCACTCAGGCCCTTCTGGGGCACATGGTAATCGAGGGGCTATTTTTGAAGGGCCACAATGCCAAACAGATGGAAGAAGTCTTGGAGGGCTTGGAAAGAGGAAATATGCAGCTACAGCTTCCCTGAACCCAGATGTGCCAGTTGAGCAGCTACGGTGAGAGCCCTTCCGTGAGTAACCTCTGGGTTATTCAAACTCCAGGGTGATGCAAACTCCATCTCTGCCCTGTATGAAGGTGCCAGTGAAGCCCATCAACTCACTTATTTACCTTGTTAAAAGCCATCTGCGCGTTATCAACCACGTGTCACATCCAGTTATTCCTACCAGCTCCATCACTGCGCTCAGCAAAGGCACACCTAGATCTGAATATTCACGAGCGAGATGAAGTCCATCTGCCCACAGTACCAACATACAGCTTGTCAAGGTGGCTCCTGTACTATCCCACCTTCACGGGGGTGCTTTTATCCTCTGAAATATCTGGAATTACCCTCAAGCAATCTGATCCACCTTGTTACGGACTTCAGAAGGCAACACCGTTTCAAGATGAACAGTATCAAAAGCGAGTAGATCAGTCTACGCTGTCAGAGTGCCTCAGTGCAGAGAGACTTCAGGATTTTCCTCCTCTCCTTTCAGCTCTAAGAATATCCCAAAAGTACACAAAAAGTAGCCCTTGCAAGATCCCATCTAGCCAGGCAGAGAACCCAGTGGCTGTGACGTGGAAATAATCTATCATTGAGCATCTCTCTGATCCCGTTCTGGCATCAGATTTGCACCTGGATGGACAAACAAACATCATGAAGACCTGATGCATCTAAAAATTGACAGATGTCTTTGCAAGCTGCTAAAAAGTGTATGGCTGGTGGCTTCTCGAGCCTCCAAGCAGGTTCGTCACTATTATGGGGTTAACCCTGCGTCAGGCAGGAGCACAGCTCCCACGCTGCCTTTGAATTCTTCAAAATCTGTCTTTGAAAATGGAGGGCAAGCATATTTTTAAAAGGAGAACTGCATAGCAGAGTAATTAACAAATAATACAGGTATTTCCACATTTCCCTGATATTTTCATTTTTTTTCCAGGCAAGAATTATTTGTCAAAGTTTGCTCCAAAGCCACGAGTGTTCCTGAACGCCCTCCAACAACATTCTTTCCTCAGCCTGTTATTTCTAGGAAAACACATGTCCCTGCAGAGTGGCAGGAGCTGGCTGGTCCTTCCACCAGCGCTGAGCAGGGCAGAAGTGGTGAGCCCAACGCGAAACACCTCTGCTGCGCCTTGCCTGGAGGGAACCACCCTGCCTTGCCTTGTCACACGAGCTTTGGGCTTAACATAGGGCTCCTTCTTAGTGGTGGCCTGAGCAGATGCCAGATGCGGGATTTAATCTGTGCATGGCCTCCACCCTCCCACCCTTGGCAAGGTGTTGAGCTGATCGGTCCTAAAAACCTCCAAAAGGATGAAACCCAAGGTGTCCTAACCTGGCGTAAACCGTATTGCGTGCACACTCTGCGGCCATTTCTGTTTATTCTAGTGGGAGGTGTCCCTGCCCAGGGCAGGGGGTTGGAACTAGATGATCTTTAAGGTCCCTTCCAACCCGAACTTTTCTATGATTCTGTGATTCTATGACACTATTCTCCACTGCAATGCCATTCTCCTAGCGGTCTGGCTTCCAGCTTGCTGCTCTCTCCTTTCACCACCCATGTTTTCTGCATGGGGAGGATGCTCAGGCACCCTCCCTGGCACCTCCCTGCCAGCGCCGTGCCGGATGGCGGCGTGTTGATGAGCGCGGGTTCTGCAGCTCTGCTGGTCACAGGCGAGTGGGAAAGGGGCAGGGAATGACGTCTTGGAGGTGTCCTGAAGCCCATCGCCTGCCCGGGCAGGGCAAACCCAGCGGCCCTGCACCCTTCCGTGCTGTTGGCATTGGTGAAGCGAAGGGTCCGAGGGCTGCGGTCCCTGGCGCGAGCTGTCAGTCCTTCTGTCTGCCCAGATCCGCCTGCCTTTGTGCACCTTTCCTTGCAAGCGGCAGTTTCTGACAGCTAATATTTCACAGAAACCGGAGCCAGCTCTCTCCCTCCCTCCTTTTTTCCCCCTCTCTCTCTCTTCTGTTTATGAAGCTGAGGGTAAGTGTTTAATTAGTTGCCTAATTGCCTGGGTAATTGGTAGACATACTCAGCTCTCCAAGTAATCAGTCTGAACAGGCCTTGAAAATATCTGGCCCAATATTCATTAGTGCAGTTAAATCGTTAAACAGTTACTGTGTTTGGTTCCTGACAAAGCCCCGCAAAGGGCTGCGTCGGTGGCGCGGCGGCTGTCGCGGGGTGGGGGACAGACCTGGGGACACCCCGCGCCCCGAGAAATGTCCCCAGCCCACTGCCGGCGGGGCTGGGGAGGGGAAAAAACCCCACGGCGTGCAAAGAGCGGTGAAAGGGGGAGGTGTGTCCCCTTTGCAGGGGACATCGGCGATGGGAGGAGACGCCTCCTTTCCTCGCCATGCTCTTGCTCCAGCCTCCCCTTTCCCGGCGCCAGTCCCCTCCGCGTGCGGGCGGCCGCCCCTCTCCCTCCCTTGGCCGCCACGGGTTTGGAAGCCGGTTTTGCCATTAGCCCAAGCATCAATGTGAATATTGTCTCGGCGGGCTGCCCTCACCAGAATAACTCGTTAAAAGGTCCTTGGATGGTCCTGCTCCGGCTCAGTACAAAGGCACCCTTCTGCCAAGTGCCTGCCCGTCCGTCCCTCTGTCCATCCTGCCTCCCTCCCCGTGGAGGGTGTCGGGACCGGTAAGGAGCCCAAGCCCCGAAGGCAGTCTCCAAAGGGCTCCTTTCCCCCACAGCTGAGTTTCAGTCGCGGTCTAACAGCAACTTCAGCCACAGAGGAAATTCCAGGTGCAAATCCCGGCACAGCCACCCCAGAGGAGGAAGGCATCCATGTGGCTGGCTTTTGGGGCAAAAGATTTGAGACTTTGAGCAAAGCAAGGGGAGGAACCGGCTTCCCTCTACCTGCTGCCTCGGTTCCTGTAGAGGATTTTTTGGGCAGCATAAGGTGCCACAGAAGATGCAATTAAAAGCAAGTGAAGGCAGTTGTAGCATGGTGCAGCCGGACAGGACTGCCAGCCAGGGAGCTCCCATATGGCTCCAAACCACGTGAAATAGCTGAGCCCCTAAACACTACGCCCAGCTCAGCGGGAGGTCGGCCAGGATATATAACCTCAAAGTTATTTCTAGCAATGATTCAAGAAAAATGCACGCGTTAAGAACTGGACCCTCGTTAAAAGGTTGCTTGGCTGCAGATCCTTGTGCAATTAAGTGCAGCGGGGCCGGGGGCTGGCGTTGCCTTCCCAGCCCAACCTCTCCAGCCAACGCACCCCCCTTCCCCTGGCTGCTGCCAGAAGACTGTGTCCAGCAGCTCCGTGTGTGCTTCGTTTTCCGCTGAGCTGGCTCATCCCTCTCGCCAGCGCTATTTTGAGTTCACCTGCTTGGGGTACGAGTCCATGAGCTCCTTACCAGCTCCCGAAGCTCACCAGAAACCCTCCGTGGGACAACCCAAAGAAGGCACCAAGGTCCTGGGCAATGGCAGAGGGGGAGATGGCAGCATCCAGGCAAGGAAATTCCTGATCAGATCCCGCACCTCAGTTTTTGCCAGGCAAACAGTTGGATTCCCAGCAGATGGGATGTCGACCTGAAAACAAGGACAGGACATGTTTCGCCAGACCCAGGGGTGAAGGGGAAATTAGAGATGGCAAGTTAAAAAAAAGGGAAAAAGGATGCAGAAGAGATCAGAGGTTTTTTGTTCCTGTGCAGGAGGTACTGGCAACTGGAAGAGAAAACATGGGATGGTGATATAAGGATTTAGGGGGAAGTGCTACAGCCTGATGTGCAGGAAAGCCAGGACATATGCATGTGCCGCAGGGTGGCACGGGTGCTACCGGAGCCCCAGGAAAGCAGTCAGGGAGCACCTTGGGGTGTCTGTACCTGTCAGAGCAGCCGGCCCACCCGGCAGGAGCCACATGCTCCGCCAGCACGCAGGGGCATCTTCCTCCCGTGCTCTTCCTCGCTCATTCACATGGGTCTTGGGATTTCCAGGAGAACTTCCCATCCCTTTTAGGGAGGATGCAAGACAGTTTCTTGAGACTCCCCCTGCTAGGCATGGGGATGAGTCCCTGCCCAAGGGAAGGTTTTGGGGCACCGGGGAGCACCAGGCAGGCTGCAGTGGGAAGGGGGGAGAGCATGCAGGGGGAGGAATGTCAGAGGTGACTAAGAAATAGGTCTCCATCCATTACTCTGCTGGGCGGTCCTCTCGAGTCACTGGCTGGCTTTGTTCTCACCAACATCTGTAAGAGATTATGGATGCCTTCCAAGCTGAGGACATGGACGGGATCTATAAATACCATGGGCCGGGGGTTGCTGCTGTCAGAGGAGGGCTCTGCCTGGGTGGCCTGGAGGCCAGGCGCGGGCGGCGTGTCCCGGGAACGCTCTGGGGAGGCAGAACGGCTCTGTCCCCAGCCAAGTCCCCCGGGGAGACGTGACCAGCGCAAGGTGGTGACACCACAGGCAGGGTCTTCCCAGGGCTGTGCTGACTCATGGCCAGCGGCAGCTGGAAACGCGGCCGAGCAATGGGAACATGGGGCTGGGGGGTCTCAGCAGCAGCCCCGGCGCTGATACCTGCTCCTTGCTGGCCTTGAGCAGCTCGTATCACCTTTCAACTAAAACCAGACTGACCCCTGCAAGAGGACAAGGGTTATTCAATATATTATTTTTTTTTTTTGGCAAGGACCTCGAATAGCAGTCCCCAGTAAAGCTGACATAATACATGCCCAGACACCACGGCGATGGGCGCCATTTAAGGAACACAAACAGAGGAACACAAACAGAGGGGAGCTGTTCATGCTCCGTCCTCCCAACTTCCCCGTGTCAACACCACTCCCCCGAGACCTTCCTCTAATTCCTGACTCCATCCCAGGCTCTCGTGGAGAATGTCGCGAGACTTTGCGCGGTTCACGCAACGCTAACGCTGTCCGGCAGGAGCTGAATTCTCCAGTGACTAATTGCTTGAGAATGTCTTTGTTCGCTCAGCCTTTCCCACCGAAAAAGGATCCTGATTTTATAAGCTGTTAGAAGCCTGAAGATCCAGCACTACACTAACATGTTGTTAGCCACAATTATCCCCTCTCTGACAAAGGATTCCTGATTAGGGCTGTTGCATATTCATCCGTAGACCGCGCCAAGCCTGGCTTTGTTTTTCAAGGTCGAGGATTGCATTTTTTTGGATTCAATTCCCATCCTAGACTTAGATTACAAGGCAGGAGAGGAGGAGGCAGCTGAGGTTGCTGGAAGGGTTGAATCCTCCTGGTATTGCTCGAAACATTCACCAGATGCGTGCCAGACGTGCCATGCAGACCAGCCACCCTTTGTGGGCTTGGTTGGGTGAGCCTGGCAGCCTCCAAAGCTGACCCTGGCTGCAGGTATGTCGCGTTGAGATCAAGGAGTGAGGAACCCCTAAGTCTCCCTGGTGCAGAAAGGTGGATACTGGGCAGGGATCTCAATCCAAAATACACTTCCAGCATTCGAGGCTTCATGAGGTCCTGTTTTCATGGTCTCCCTGGGGGCCCTGTCCCATTGCCACCATGGGAGAAGGGACAAAAGGTGGAGTTAGACAGGATGGAATATTTCACAGAGGAACTTTAACTGCTCTCCCCTGCTGATTCCTCCACTTCAAAAAAAAAAAGAAAAAGGAAGAAAAAGAAAAAATAATTACTTCTCAGCCTCTAACCTTTCCAGCAAGTGACTTTGTAATAAATAATCCACATGTCTCTCCAGCGCAATCCATCAGCAGGAGCGCCTAATTACTTTAGACTCACTTTGAAAACCCTTCCAGTGCCACTTTCAGATAAATAAAAAATTAATGCGGAACTAAAGCAGTAACCTGGAGAAAGTTTCCCCACTCTCCCTCAGTTCTCTCCAAGTCTGGGCTGATGCCTGGCGGGCTCCATGCCCAGAGACGCTTCCCCTGTCACGCTGAAAGGTGAGCTTGGGCTGCAGATCAGGGAGCAGGGAACTCAGCCATGGAGTGTCCACGGGGACACCCATCCTCCAGACACGCAGATGCTTATAGCAACGGCTGGAGACAGACCCAATGTGTAGGAAGACTTTTTTTTCTGAATCCCCTTCCTTGGGAGGTTTCTGTTATTTGTTTCTCTATTTTAGAGGCAATTAGGCTCTGCTTTCCTTCGCGGGGTTGTTCCTTGCTCCCCAGTCGCGCTGTCTTCTGCATCACCCCTTTCCTTCCTTTTCGCAAGATTACAGCTGTAAGAAAGGCACCTAAATGCTGAAATGACTTTCCCCCACCCTTGTACCCCAGGTCATCCCCACGACGGCTAAGGGGCACCCAGTGTGCAGTTTCTGCAGCGACGGATGCCCCAAGCACTGTGCTGCTGCTCAGCATGCAGGGCACGCTGCAGTGCGAAGCTGGCGACAAGAGGAGGCAGGGGTCACTCAAGAAATTATTTCTGTAATGGGTCTGTCCTCTGGCAGAGGCAGGAGACATTCCCAGTCTTCCTCGCCTGTTCCCCGCTGCTACGTCTATGTCAGTTGTGGTGTGGAGGGACGAGTGCCCAAACACAATTGCGGTGTTCCTTTCGTCACTGCTGGAGTGCAGCGAGGTGCCGCATCCAGAAACCTTCATAACGGAGCTGGACACCAACGGGCAGCACTTCCATAGAGTTTCTTTGGAATTGAGTAGAATAACACTGAGCAAGCCGGTTACACGCTCACGTTGAGGATGGTGGGCACAGAAGACCGCAAGAGCACTGTCTCCAGAGCAACCCTTGGCATCCCCTGCCATGCAAGGATGTGCTTTAATGGAGACATTACCAAAGCAAATGGGGTCTTGCTGTAGGACTGCTAGAACAGGGATCGTTAGTCAGATGAATTTCATTACACTGGAAGTCAACTTGTTCTGGTGGAAGACCAAGCTGGCCACCAAAAAGGATGTTCAAGGCATCCTGTTGCAGTTATCCTTAAGGGAACTGATAGTGAAAACAGGAAAGATGCTCAAGTGTGTGGCTGCATGAAGAGGTTCATGCAAGAGCCGGAGGCACAGAGGGTCTCCCCTTCCCTCCTGGAGAGGATGACGAGGAAGCAAGGGACAGACTGCTTGGCTTGGGAGTCCTGGAGGGTACAGGGTGCTGGGGATGCCACTGCGGGTACCAGGGCTGAGTCCCTGCATGTTCTGGATTTGCTGGTACTTTTACTTGCAAACTCCACCTATTTGTTGCAGAAACCACTAATCCACATGAAGGTAACTGAGACCATGGTGGGACAGCTGCTTCCACTGGCAGCCCAGATTGCTACCAGACCCCGCTAGTCTCTGCAAGGAGTTTTTGCCTAGAAATAAGACAGACACCAATTTCTTGATATTTCCAGCAATAAAACGAATATAAAAAAACCTGCCTGAGTTTCATTTTGCAAAGACTAAGAGTATGTCATACCTTTGGCAGCTGAAGGTCTGAGCCTTCTAAGAAGGCTTTGTCCGCCTCTTCTTCCTCATCTTTGCACCCCATTTCTGCGTTCCCTTCTTTCTCTTCTCCTCTCACCTCTGTGCTTAGGGCCCCGGGCAATACCTGACAAGCATTCAGAAGCTAAAAAACAACAACAACAACAACAACAACAAAAGAAGCAAAATTAAATATCTGAGAAAAGCAGGCCCAGAACCAATAAGGCCTGATTTCACTGCAGGTTACCACAGCCGGGGCAGTGGTGTGTCAGGGGAGGAAGATGCTTGAAAAACCTCCACAGGAGAATTAATTAAACGAATTTCACTCTGCCAATTGTTTGTTATTTTTGCTGACCTCACCAAGTGGATTAATATTTAATTAGCCTTTAGGAGAAGTGGAAAGCACTTATTAACCTGTTATGTCAATCTGTCAGGCCTGGGGTCTCAGGACAGGCGCTGTTACCAAGAAACAATAGAAATATCAAGGTCTGTTTCTCTCCGTCTCGGCGGTTTTCCCCACTGGAAAGTGGCTTTTTTGGGGACATGGGGGAAGGGGACACACCACCCCTAACTGAAGGGTGTCTAAAAGTGAGCGCCCCAAATCTAGATGTCTTTTAGAGGCCAGAGCAAGAGCTGAGGAAGCCATATGTGATGTCCCAGGCGCAGGTGGGAAGCACATATGGATATACGATCCCCTTGGAGGTATTTTAGAGCTCAGGCTAGATCTCATCTGGTGTGATGCTGGTGACTAGGGAAAGGTTTGGGCTTTCCTTCATTTTTCTTGTTTAGAAACACTGCTTCCTTTACATTGTGTTTACAGCGACCATAGCTCAAGAAGTGCTAAACTTGGTGTCGACACATCCTCCTCAGTGGGGAGATGCAATGGGGCCCTGCAAGACACAGAGGTCCCGGGTGAGTCTCCGTTAAAAAAAAGCTCTAAAACAGAGAACAGGATGAACACAGATGGCAGAACAAGAAACCCGTCCCTGCCGGTGACAAAGACCAGAAGGTCCCCGGCCAGCATCCGAGCTCATGCAAAGCTGGAGAGTCTCACCCTGGGATAACGGCCACGTCTTATTGCTGCAGGGCTGGGTCTGGCCCAAAAGAAATAAAACCTCAAGCAAAATCGAACCCTTAGGAAACATCCTCAGCAAAACGGTGAGATGAATGTTGTGTGCAAGTGAGTGAGACCGCGAGGAGCTTGGAAAGAGATAGTGGCTGAAGTGCTAAAGGGGCTAAATATCTTCTTTGGTGGAAATTCTCCCAGACTCTGGGCACGGATGCTCAGCTGACATCTTAACTTGCTGCTCAGAGAGGAGCCAAAGCAAAGTGTCTTCTCCAAACCTCCACAAATCCTGATGGCCCTGGGCGTCACACACAGCTGGGCATCTGCAATTTGACTTCGGCTTAGTGAATCAAAACTAAACCTCAGGTTAAAATAACCCACTGGGTCTCTCTCGGGATATTAAAAAACCCACCAGCAAACCCAACCAGCCCTCACACCCTGGTTTCGCGGTCTAACAGGGACACCGGAGAGATGCCAACCACGACAAGAGCCAACATCCCATCACAGGCAGAGAGCTTCATCAGACAGCAAAAATAACAAACCATATTCAGGAAAATACGGGGCTGTTGGCAGCGGGCACAGGCTTATGGGTCCCTTTCGATCTCTGCACGCAAGAGGCGAGACGAGCAAGCGGAGGCAGGAGCGGGAGCGCTCGGTGGTGAGCCCTGAGCGCGTGGCTTCGTGCCGGCTGCCACGGCGGGTCGTGGTCACCCCTGCAATCTGTGCTAGTTCTCGCAGGCTCTGCGTGAGCCCAGCCACCTCCTGCCACCTTGTCCCCGCAGGGCAGGGACAGCACCCGCTACGCTGTCCTGCCCGGACCTGGTGCCGTAACCGCTGCTCTGTGACAGGCCATATCATTTATTATTATTTTTTTTTTTTTCAAATTAAAATCCTCCTGAGCTTTATTAAATAGGGATGCTGATAGGTAATTAAATCGCAACTTAATTAAATCTGTCTGCTCAATCCAACCGCGGCACGCTGGCTACTCTGCAATCCCTGTGAGAGGTGCTGTCGGTGGAGAACGGCAACGCGAATTAAACAGCATCACGCTCGGCGCTGCCACCTCCCCGCCGGGCACGGCCCGGAACGGGACTGGTGGGTTTCTGCACCCATGCAGCAACCCATAGCAATAGGAAGACCTGGGGACACCCCGCGGGGGACCTGACCTGACTTCGTAAGAGCTTTTCGGGTAGGGTTAGCACCAAACCAAGGCGCTGGAGGCAGGTTGGAGGCAGGCTGGTTTACGACCAGCTGCTTTGACACAACATGACAATGTTGGGCATGAAATAGTGGGCAGGCAGGGAAGGACTTCTCCTTCCACTGGTCTGCAGTACCTTTGTGAGGTGAAGGCCATGGTGATGGTCTGGAATTCCAGAGAGCTTGCAAGGGTAGGAATTTGGATGGGAGAAGGGCTCCGCCTGGGGCACTGTTTCCCTGGGCTAGTTGCTCCCTCTGCACTTTAGGATGGAGAAAAAGGTGCTGTAGGATGCTGCTCACACTGATGCTGAGCCTTGTGGGTGCTCAGTCCTGGGATCAGAGGAGGAAAAATCATGGGGAGGAGGTACCTATGGTTCCCTGCTCTGCAACTGCAGCCACCTCACAGTCCTGGCAAGACCCTTGAGCTCTCCTCTGGCCATGAAGCCCCACAGTGTAGGCACTGTGCTTTTGAGGGAGGTCTCAACACCACTGGGGTTCCCCAAAATTTGCAGCCTGGGATCCAGGTACTTGAGCACCCTCCAGGTCTCCCAGGAGGTGAAAGAAAAAAACCTTAAAAAAACCCAAAAATAAAAACAGCCCAAAGGGCAGCAGATTCTAATGAAAGTCAAAACCCCAAGGAGATGGACAAGAGACGAACAAGCTACAGAGAGCTGATTCAAGGGTGACTTTCCCGCAGTAATCTTGGGAGATCAAATTCCTAATCTGCTTCCACCTCAAAGACGGAGGAGTGAAAGTCCTACTGGGATTAACGTTTAATGCTTGAGTTGGCGGGTGATGCCCTGCGCCGGGATGCTTGGGTTCCCTGCTCTGCAGCTGAAAGAGACTGGTACATGAGCTCAACCAGCATCCATCCCGGATATTGGAGATGACCCTACGCTCAGGCACAGGTCAAGGAGGGGTTGCCAAGTTCAGGATTCCCCACATCATTACAAAGTGTTGTGCACTGGGGCTGCAACAACAGATGAGTTGTCCTGTCTGTATCTGCTGGGGCGTGTGAAACTTCAAACCTCCTAATTGTTTTAGAGCCACTGAGGTGAGCTGCGGGAACACAGCATTGGGGAGGGCAGTTGAGACAAAAGGCAGCTCATTCCCACCGCTGGGTTTGCATTTCTGCTCCTGGTGAGGACATATGCGGCAGGGAACTGCTCTGCTGGAAGCCCACACACGGCAGCCTCAGCTCCTGTGCTCCCCACCAGGAAGACACAGGGATGGAAGGAGAGAAGGGTCAGCTGCAGAGGGACAGAGGGGGACACAGCCTGGGAGATGAGAAAAGACCTTAATGAAGATAAAGACATAGGCAGACCCCAGGACACACAGACAAGCAGTTATAAACCCTGTCTAACTCTCTGAAACAAAGGTCATGTTAACAGTGCCACCCGTGGAGAAAGCTTTATTTTCTCTTCTCCTCTACTACAAGAAGACATTCTCCATGGGGAGTACACAGCCTTAATTTTGAGGGTCTGCTTTGAAGGCCAGACAATGGCACAGAGACTGGGACAGGAGCATCTATGACTGGGAAATGCTTTTTGCTGTCAGAAAGTGGGGGAGAATAAAAGAACTGATCATGCCTTGGGACTCTTTCACACATGATGTGGCATCATCTTAGCAGGCACTTTCAAATGTCCTGTTTGTGCTTACTCTTGAAAGAGATCAGTTGTGAGTCAAATGAGGCAACCATGGGTGGCCACTCACAGTTACAGTACATCTCCTCCTCTATTGCACGCTTGCCTCCTTCCCATCTAAGTTTCCCAGATCTCTTCCTGCTCTCTGAAAGTGTGTTTCCCTAGACAGCTCTGTAGAAGTCACCCAAGATTCTGGGCATCCAGAGAATATGGCCAGGTTTCCAAAAATATTTTATGTAGTTTCCCAAATCCTTGACTCTGGGGCAACTACTCACCTCCAAGTAATGAATGGCCAGCAGCTTCTCAGCGGAAGTTTTATTAGCAGCTACACGCGACCTGATTTTAGCTTCTCCAGGAAAGCAATCAGAAGGTCTGCTCTGAGCAGGTGTCCTACTGTGCTCTGAAGCTCTGGGAGATACTGGTGATGAACCTTCTTCTATCTCTTGAGAACAGATGTGTGCGGAATAGCTCAGACCTCTAAGTGGTAAGACAGAGAGGTTAGTTAATAGGCAGTAGATGTTTGCTAAACTTCACAGCCAAAAGCTTCATGAAAACGGGGTGCCCAAGTCACACTTTTGGAATAAGGAAGTTCTGATCTGCATCTTAGTGTCACCATTGCTTTATCACGAGAGGGCAGATCTATTAAATCCTGACCCAAAAGTCTGGACAATTAGGGTTTAGGTCCAGAAAAGAATCTACATTTTGCAGTGCAGCCCTTCTCTTCTTTGACAGATTGTTTGTTTTTTATTCTTTCATGTGTCCCAGGTGGTGCTGGGACATGTCAGACCACAGGGCAGCTTGAAGTTATGGGACAAACCGTAGGTAATTTGGCAGGAGAACATTAAAAAGCAAGAGGAGGAAACTATAAATTCAGAGTGTAACCACCATAAAGTATTCTCTTAATTCCCAGCCAACCTCTTAAAAGCACAGATAGCTCTTCCCCCTGCCCACAGGATGCCTTTCCCTCTCCGTAGGGTGTCGTGTTATGGCTCGGACAACAGAACACCACGGGAACGGTGACCCTGATGGATTTCACATGTGTTGCAAGACTTGGTGGAAGCTCTGCCCTTTCACACGCCGGACTTCTCTTCTGTGCAATATCAAAGGTTTGGCATCTCATGGCCCTGTTTCATTTCTCACTGTCTGCTGAAGGGCTTCATCTCATCCCTCCTCTTCCCTTCTGATTGGTGAAAATGAGTCATCTGCCTTTACAGGTGGGAATGAACCATAACCCTGAGTCCTAAATTGGCTGTAACTCCCATGGCAGAATCCAAGAACTTTTACGAGGCTCCTGTCTGGGAAAATAACACAGATGGGCCATCAAAACCTTTCCTCATCTCCTTCTTGCGTCCTCCCAGGGTTACAGACCCTGGAGATCTGCTTTCCAGTAAGTCATGTCTGGCAAAGTGTCCTAACTTCCCTCTCCTCTCCTACAAGTAGTTCGTGAAATTGCAACATTTCTGTGTTCCTTCCTTTTAACCAGAAATTAATTTCTTGCACCTAAAAAGCACTGAAGTGCCTAAATCGCATTTTCAAGAGTCACAAGCATTTGCGAACCCAAATCTGATAGATGTTTCCTTCCAAATTCTTACTCTAACAATGCCCCTTTCTCCCGGTTCGACCAGTCTCTTCTCATTTGCACTTTCTCTCCATTTACCCCCTTTCTGGTTACCTTTTAACCAAAGATCGTTGCCTGATTCTCATTCCTGGTCATGCTTTAAGGGCCAGCGTTTGCTCTGTGAGGAGGAACAGGAAACACTCAGTCCTCGTCCCCGTTTACCTGGTCACTGCCCTGTCCCCTGCTCAGCCAAACCAGTGCTCTCCTGTCTTGCAGCCACGTCTGCCTGACGCCGCCACCACGGGGTCACGTGCACGGCAAGCAGCGGGTGGGGAATCAGACGTATTTCTTGTGAACTTCGGAGTATGAAAAAGAAAATGGGTTTCTGAGGGAAATTCCTCATGGAAATCTGCTTCTAGTTTGGCTTCAAAAAGAAATGATCAGTGGTAACTTAAAAATGACACAAAAGGAACTGCAGTGGAATTAATTTTAAAAAGCCGTCTTTTAGGGAAGTTTGAAAGATTTTTGCAAGAAAACACTCCACTGATCTGTCCATCTTATCTCACTCACTGAATACTACTGGTGAGCCGCCCATTTCTGCTTCAGAGCCTGTTTATTTCCACTCCTGTTCTTAAAGGCAAGCACCTCTGATGAGGATTTAGTTCTAGTGTACAGATTGAGGGAGTGGAAAACTCACATTCAAAGGTTTCTTGTAAATATATAAGTGTTTTAAACCTCCTCATACAGCTGAGGGCAAGTTTTCCAGTATCAAATATTAGCTAACATTACAGCGTCGAGCATTTACACAGGGAACACCAGAAGAATGAACAAAGTCAGGGAAGAGCAAAATGAAGGAGACTTTTCAAAAGCCAGAAAGAGCCAAGCCCAAAAGAGCAGAAAGATACTGGTGCAGGGAAAATAGAGCACGATGAGAGAAATGGTGATAGGAAATCAAACAGGGGACCTGGCAGACCTGGGGGAGGCTAAAGACAGAGAGAAAGAGACTGAGAGTGAATGGATAAAATAGCCAGAAACAAGAAAATAAAGAGTAAATCTGACCTTTGTTATCTTTGGAGAACAACAAAGAACGTGTTTTCTGCAAAGCTATTTCTGAGTGTGGGCATGTTGCAGAGGACCGTAAGAGAAGACAGTATGCCTGAGGACCACCAGTAAAGTGACGGAGTGGTAAATGAATGTTATCTACCTAAGCACTGCTAGATCTTGAGGTCCCAAAGCATGTCGGGACCCCATATCTCCCCTTAGCTTGTGTTACCTGCTGCCATCAACGATGCTGAACCAGCTGCCGGCAGCAGGGACTGCCAAGCGTGTAGAGCACAACCTCTCACAAACCTGGAAAACTGCGGAGGCCTCCCAGCTGCCCATGTGCACGAAGCATGCTCCTTCTCCAACTCCGATCCCAAGGGAAACAGCCGAGAGGAGCTCCGGAAGGTCAAAATGCAATTAAAACCAATGAGATTTTCTGCTACTTAATGGGTGCAAAGGAAGGAGGGTCTGCCTCCTGGGTCATGCCTCTCCCACCCACGCTGACCACCTCAGACTCTCCTCAGCCTCCTCTCCTTCCCCGTTGTTCTTGTGGCCCTCCTCATTCATAACATCACCCCCTCCGATGTCCAGGTCCAGCAATTGGGGGACAATTAGGTAAATGTGTAAGTTTGGAGGGGAGGGGATTTACACCTCCTGTTGCCCTTGCAATGAATTACCAGGGCTGTTAATGGGCTGGTGCCCCAGCGCCTCGTAAATTGTGCAACTGAGGCCGAGCGGTGACGGGTGGCTTTGATCTGGACACGCTGCCCTGCCATGAACAGGAAAAGGAAGAGGTGATTTTTCATGGGTTACTACTCACTCCAGCCTCCAAGTTTTCCACTCTGCTGAAACTTTGACAGTGCCTAATAATCCATCAGCGAAGCTTTCCTTGCTCTGCTTCCACTCCATTACCACCTTCATGTCCCCATTTAGCTTCTTTCACACGGACCCCGGAAAGGTTGGAGGATGGGAACAAGGGCTGGGGTCATGCCACGTGTTTGCCCTGAGGAGAGGAATCAAAAAAGTGGATGCTGAGATGAAGGGAAGGAACAAGCTCATGTCTGCAAAGCTGGGAAGAAACTTTTAGGTTGGATCTAACCCTGTTACCTGCAGGGGTGAAGGCACCACCTTCAGCTCCTGAACTAGGTTGATTCTTCACCAGGTGCCACTTTCTCAACCCTCAACAACATGCCCTTCACACCGGTAGTTCTTTGGACAGGGGTTGTCTCTTCCCCATGAATAGCAATTAACGCAGTGTGGTCTTTGCCCTTTGCCCGTGGTATCGGGTCTTTGTGCTGCCAAGAGGAAAGGGCACCATGAGGGCTGGTCCCATGGGCTCTTCCGACAGTTGCGTGGACAGACCCATGGGGCTTCCCGTCTCCAGGAGCTCGACCATCTGCAGCTCTCCACTGCCAAGCAGCAATGCCCTGCAGTCCTGAGTGTCCCACATTCCCTGGAGAAAGCCTTCCTCTCGTCTTAGGCCTTGCCACTTTGGGGGTGCCCTTAGCTTCAACTAAAAAAGAAAGCCGGTCTGCCCTCCCAGAAACCCCATCAAAGCAGAAATATTGGAAACTGGATGGGAAACAACACAGAAAAAAATAACATCACTGTTTCACTGAGCGACCGTGGATGTGTCTCTAAATCTCTATGCCTAACAGGAGCAGTAATGCTCACACTTACTGGAGAGGGACCACCTGGGATGTCAAAGCAACTGGTGCTGGTGGTGAAACCCTGAAGCACCTCAGAGGAAAAGCAAATAAGAGGCTACCTTCACTGCCGAGATGTCGTCTGATGTGAGAGGGTTAGATCTCTTAAGAGGCCATTTGAGATGCTCTAGAGTATCTGCCATGCTGGAAAAGCATGGCTTTTCTACAGGTCTCTTGTCACACCTTCCAGCTATGTCTGGTGTCTTGGATACTTTAGGATGTCTCAAGTAGTGCAATACAGAGCAGAGTCTTTTATCACCACAATTTTTCACAAGACTGCTGCTTAGATTTATTCTCTAGGCTCATCATTTCTCTTGACAAGTTCCTACCTTGTATCTCCTATATGTTAGACCAATACATTGTATGGGTTCAATTTTGCTCCTTCTGCCTTCTGAATGGAACAAAATCCTTGGAACTGCACTGTTTTCTTAGACTAATGAATTCTTTGAGAGGGGTAAAAAACACCTCAGTAATAAATCCGAACTGGAAGGCTTGATGTATCTGTTTTTCTGTTCACCTCCACTGCTGCTAGACAGAATTAGCCCTCACCTAATACAGAGCACAGACTTGATACAACCTTGTTTAGCACAATTGGTTTGAATCCATTATATTGACAATATCAATTTGTGTAATTCCTGCATTAGGATTTTGTACTAAACTGTATTTGAAAGGAGCTGTTGACCTTGATTAGCTCTTTAATTGTGGTTAAAATCCAAAGTAATTCAGATACCAACCTCGACTGTGGAAGGAAAGGGCCGTGCCATGTGACAGCGCAGTCAATAACCGCCACGTTCCCCACGGACACAGCTCCCGTGTTTTATAGGCTCTGGACTCACCACTGCCTTAGCACATCCATTTGCCTTCACTTCGACCGGCCCTTCAGGGCTTCACCTCACGGGGTGTACTATAAGAGCAGGCACTCGAGGTAGGGTCTCCTGGACATGTTCCACCCGAGCCATCCTTCTGGCTCCCACCACCCCTGCTTTTGCTTGCAGGTGACATTTTTCTTTGCTTTCCATCCCAAGCAGAGCTGTGACAGTGCTGGGTCCTACCCAAGGGCTGCTCAGAGAGGGACAGGAAGGGACCTCTCTGTCTGCAGAGCTAAATCTCGGTTGCGAATGTTGCCCTCGCTCACGTGGTGGTCTCTTAGCAGCAGAAAGAAAAGAAGAGTGTTATTAGAGCACATTAAGAAGCCCACATCTGCCTGTCAGTGCCCAGATATCTGCAGGGGATGCTTAATGGAGTTATGGGCACCCCGCAGAAGGGAGGGACAGGCTTGCCGGCGTTTCCGTAGGGGCTAAACTCTCACCAAAACCCAGTGGGATCCGGGTGCCCAATTCTCCCAGGTCTGCAGGAAAGGATCAGCTGTGCGCCTTGAGGTCTGCGCTGGTGCCAGCGTTCCGGGTGAAAAACGCCAGGCAGCAGGAAAGACCATTTCCAGGACTCCCATGTGCTGAAGGGGAAAATGGATGGGATGAAGCCTGGAGCGGGGAGTGGGGGGGGAACCCTTTTAAGTCAATGAGGAATTCTGCCAGAAAACAGCAGAAGGAGCAGTTCAGCAGGAATTACAGAGAAGAAAAAAAAAATCTGGCAAGAGATACAGCTTGAAAGATGGAGCACCTCATTTTGGGCAAACCGAACGTTTCAATTAACAATGACAGCGCTGCGATCCTTTAAGAGCAGTCAGATTTTAATAAATTTTTCATGAATGGCAGCAGCCCCGTATCCTGATAGACCTGACAAACTCTCGGCTCTTTGGCGATCGCGTGTTCTCCTGGATCTATGTCTTCCTGGCATCAGATGGGATTGCCAGCCACGGATCAAAGAGGGGGAGCACAAAAAGGCCCGCCAGGCATCTTGTGCTACATATGTGTGCAGAATGTAATGCGCGGGGAGGAGATGGATGGCTGGTGCAGGGAAGGAGAGGGTTCATGGGAAGGAAGAGTAAGCCAAGAGTGGAGAAGACGACACAGGAGAGGAAAGAACAGGCTGTGAAGAAAACTACTATCAGGGAGAGGAGTTTGTGAAAGACAAGAGTCAAGCGGCGAAAGTGGAGCCCGGGAGGGAGGGAGAGGGGGAGGGGGGAACGTCCCCTCTGCGCCTGGGAAAAAGACAATAAAAGCCGCGGACTCCTGTCACGCAGGACAAGCCCAGCACTATTTACTGTTTGCTCATTTAGCCTGGTTAATTTTTAATAATGTTGAAATTTTCATTTTAATAATTTAGGTAAATTATTTATTAAACCACAGGATAAAGGGATCATAGCAATTATGAATTGACAGTGTTACCTGAGGCTCATGAAAAGGTAAGGGGTTTTGCAAAGTCCTTGTTATTGGATAAACATCAAATTAGTAACAACTTCGCATCCAATTCAAATTACCTTCCTCCAAGTCTAAGATTGCTCTCTCTTGGCCTCTCTTGGGAAAGATCGTCGTGGGTGAAGAGGGTTGTGGGGAGACACGGCTGTCCTGTGTGGGGCTGGGGGTGTTTCCCCTAGATGTTCCCAAGGCAGGGACAAGGCAGTCTTTCCATCAGAGGATGGCGTCAAGTTGACATTCACTGCTCTGGTAACGTAGAAAATGTAATGATTTAAAAAAACCCCACAACATGTTAATAGGAAAAGATGGCTGGATGGGTCTTGTCTGGCTATGACTATCAGAGTGGTGGTGGCTTTCCTGGTACAAAAAATGTCAACGGGAGCATGCCGGTACTTCATACCTACTGCAGGGCTCCTTATCGTATTTCGGCGATGCAGCCTCCCCAGCCAGCTCGCTGACCACAGGAACCGACTGTCTGATGCCACCTGCCTGGTGAAGAGTTCCTGAGGAAACGCAGACCTGATCCTGGAAGATCCCAAGGATGTTCTGGAGATGTTCGTGTAGAAATCCACAGGCTGCCACTTGAGGAAAGCAACCTTTGTTGAGGAGAAATTGGTGCTCTACAGAGAGACACCGCTCTTCACTTAAAGTGATTGTATCGGGACTGCAAAATAAAGCCTAAAATAGTTGAAAGGGTAGAACTGATGAGTTTTAAAAACACCTAGGGAAGGTAGCATCCAGGTACTCTCTGAGAGAGCAAGAAGTTTTGCTTTAGAGTAGAAATCTAAATGGAGGAGGATGAGAGAAGGGAAAGGGGAGGATAAGGACGGGCCTCGGTCAGCGAAGTGCTGCAGCGTTTGCCCAACTTTCAGTATCAACACAGACCCGCAGAATTCAAATCAACCATCCACAATTTAATAGCAATCCCAGGTTCTAAGTGTTGCAATGAATCAGAGCCAAGTTTGCATTTTCATATTTTGTGATGTTTAATTTCCAAGCATTTTGTTTTAATTACCAGTTTCCAATCATTTTTATGTTAGCTCTGAGTGCCTTTCCTACATTTTCTTCTCAATAATTAAAACTTTTTAATAACATTACTTTCAATCAAAGGATTTCAATTTATCTTCTAACTTAGTTCTATCCTAATAAGCTTTTTTTTTCCCTGGGAATTTCCTAACTTTCAGTAAAGGAAATAAGCATTTCTAAAGAGGTATTTTTTTCCTCCTAACATATTGAGAGCTCAGTTATCTTCAAAAAAATCTTTGGAAAAGCATCAAAACACATTCAGAATCCTAAATATTTGTATATAAGATGGCTCAGATACAAATCTGTCTTTCCCTCTTTCTGGTTTAAATAGCAATAGCCAACGAGCAGCGTGTGAAACAAGTTGATAGACAAACGTGTCCTGTAAATTTGAGAAATCTCCCTCTTAGTTTTGAAATCTGCTCGATCACAGTTTTATATTGTGCCTAACAGGTGAGAAAAACAGAACCTATTAAATGAGAAAATAATGTTGAACAAAGTATACAATAGTGAACAAACGCTTAATCCAACTGGAAGGCCTGCCCGGTTTATAATAAAATAAAACAGCCTCATTACAAGAAACCAAAAACAAGTGAAAAGACAATTCTTCTGAGTCTCTAAGCCCCACAGGAATCTAAACTTGCCCATCTCCAGGGTTTATACGTTGCCAGAGTTTCTAAACTCTGGAGAGCTTAGCAAAGTCTCTCCGAGGGACGCGCATACTTTACAAATGAAGTCACAGCGAAACCCTAGAAACTCATAGGTAGAGAAGACCTAGGAAATAAATATGAATCACCGAGATCTCACTAATATGCTAAAGCACTAGTCGGCTTTGTGGCCAGCCCATTATACTCGGATCAGCGTATTCCTGAGAATATCATATGAACTAAAAACAAACAAAATCACCAAAGCACCTCCCGTGGGTATCTCAGCTCTCCTTCCTTTGCCCTCGATCTTCCCTCAGATTCTTCTGCCAGGAGATCAAGTGATAAATTTCAAGTGTAAAAACGTTTTGTTACTGTGAGTCAATGATAAAGAAAAGATACCAGACCTCAGCAGCTTTTCACCAGAAAATGCAAACTCCACAAAGACACGGAGTGTGCTAGGAATCCATCAGTGTGAATTTTTAAACGGAAACTGACCAGAATCCTTCATTCTGGTAAGGTCCAACTGCGTGTTTCAAAGTAAGCAACTGTTTTTGATTTTTTTACTGCATGAGAACACGAATGCACAGGTTATTTTACACCTCTTCCACAATCATGATATTACAGGATATATTAAATCTGTTCCTTTCATAGTCTGTTTTTAAATTTTGGCCTTTTGTTCCAATATCAAAACTTCCTGCAGAAAGTCTGAGCCTCTCCTACTTCAAAACCCAGGTTCACAACAGGAACAGCATTATAACCTGCCATGGAGCTCCAGCCTCCGGAAGCAACTCAAGATCCAAGGAGCACCCAACAACTGACCCTCTGAAACCACAACTGATTCAGGGTAGGTTATTTACAGTCTCTTTAACTTCCTTTCTACAAAACTTCTCTTCAATCTAAATTAAGACAATCTGGTACCTCCAGGTGCTCCCCAGCGTCTGGGCGGCTAATGAGCCAGGGTGGAACGAGGTGCCCTTTGGGTGGAGGTGCCCATCAACTCCCAGTGGGCCCCACAGGATGGAGGAGCTCCACTTCCCGCAAAGCACCGCTCTCTCACGTGCTTTTTTTTCACAGGGAGTGTTCTCCTTGCAAGGTGGCTGGACCCAGAAGAGGATTTTGCAGGCTCGCCGCTCTGACCGAGTACATTGCGTTATCTGACATCTTTGCTGCTGCTTTTTGGTGGAGCCCACACTAGGATGAACGCGCCAGGGCAGGAAGCAATTAATAACAACATCTGATTACTTAGAGCAGCTCTTCCCAAACTCCTCCTTGGACAGGAATAACAAAGGCCTCTGCCTGCCCTTTTCCATCTCCCGTCACTGTTGCCATCGCCCTCAGATACCCAAGTTAACGGTTTTTCAGGGATGGGGTCTATCCGAAGCATAATGGAAGACGAGAGGAAGCCTTCCATGGACACCACTTATCTTGGGATCAGTCCTGTGGGCAGGAGCAACAGAGAAATTCAGACACAGGCAGCTCACATTCAGTAGCAGCACACCCAGCGGCTGCCACGAGCCCGTGCCTTTGCTGCAAGGGCAGCCGTGGAGCTGCCAAAAAACCCAGTGTGGCCAGTGCTGCCGTTCCCCAATGCGAGAAGCCCTGTTGTCTCCTATCCCACCTGCTCTGTACTGCAGCCCCGTCTCCCACCATCGCTCCTGTCTCTTCCTCAGGCAGGCCAGCGGAGCCAGGCAGGAATTGTCTCAAGTTACCAACCATTTTCCCCTGCCCTTTTTTTTTTTTGTTATTAAAATTTTTCAAAAAGGAAAAAAAAAATAATCCCTCCCCCTTCCCTGTCCCTCCCTGCCATGTTCCCAAGGTGCCAACTAATCTCCGATGCCCAGCTTGTACACAGCCACCTCTAATTGCTCCTGCATTTTCATCTGGTGTAAGTTCAGCCATCGCTACAGCTGCCCCTCCTCCCCCCGGGAATTCACACCTTCATTATCACTCTTTACTGCAGAGCCGTCCGCAGGCTCCCGGCTCCGAACAGCAGCTCCGATAAAAAATAGAGCAGCTTTTCAGTGGTTTCAATTTTAATTACCAGCATCAAGGCAGCTCGCATTCTCACCAGGCTGTTTCGCACTAATTAAAGTGAGGAGGAGTTTATGGAAGGGACACCAACTCCACTTCACTCCCTCATCTATTATTTACAGACAGTAATACAAATAATTTCCAATTTAAACAGTCTGAGCTGGCCAGCAAAGAGGAGGGAGAGGTGGGGAGAACGCTAAGCAAGGAGAAACTCAAATAAAGAGCAGAAACTAAGAGGAGGGGATGGAAAATCGACTCCCAGTGCCCTCTAGTGGGATGATTTCCTGAGGGGTTCCAAGGTCGGAGGTGTGAACATGCCCAGGAGGCCCAACGAGGTGGCAGACACTGGCTTCTCCTTGCCTGACTTCATCGGTGACCTTCAAGACGCAACCAAGCACTGGTGAAAGTCTATTTTGGACAAGGGTCCACTTTGCTCCAGCTGCGCAGTGGTGCGTTGGGTTTGGTCCCATGCTGTTCATCACGGGTGGTGCTTCATGTTTCCCATTGGCATGGCAAGGTGCTGGTAGAAATGGGCTCTGAAAACCCAGAGCAGGTGCAGTGGCGTTGGGTGCCCAGCCCGGCCTGAAGGCACCGCCCCTGGTGGGGTGTGAACATGGGGTAACATTGAGCTGCAGTTCAGGAAAAGGGTTTTCTGGGTGTTGCAGGAAAATCTTCCCATCTAGAAGATGGGCTGTCCACATGGATGACCAACTCCATCTGTCAGCAGATACGGTTCCCCAAGGCCAGGATTGTTTTCCTGCCTGGTTCCTCTCTCCCTGGATGGAAAATGTTCTCCATCCCTCAGACTGGCTCAAATCAATCTCTCCCACTGCGCTACGTGCCAACCCTTGGAAGATTTATGGATTTGGAGGAGAAACCATGAGGATGGGCCAGCACAGAGGTAGGTGGTTCCCACCCCCACGAAAAAATGCCTGTAAACAGAAAGTTGAAGACCCTGCTGCACAATAGATTTTACCATGTCAAGGAATTAAAACGCAATAGTGTCTCAGCCGCGTTGCTTTGTTTGTTCTCGTCGGCATAGATGGGGCGATCAATACCAGTGAACTCGTGTTATAGCTCTGATCTTTACAAGGCCCTGAAATGATGTCATCTGTGGGTCACATTCGGATTTCATTTAAAGCAGTGCTGATCAGGAATAACTCCAATAAGAACAGGGTTACCCTGGATTTACACCAGGCTAAGGCAGATAAGCCTGAAGATCAGTGACTGAAGGAGAAGAAGTTTCAGCATAAATGATATTACTACAGCAAAGTAGCTTGATTGAAGCACAGGTGTTGAATGTTAATCGCTGTAGGCTTGATCCAGCATCTGCGTAAGTCAAAAGCAATATCCCATTTACTGCAGCATCTCAGGATTAGATCAACAGCAGGTAAATACTCAGGGACTAATTCATCTTTCTCTTGTACCACCTCTAGAGTGTGTGAAGTGCCTGGGACTTCAGTGAAGGCATTCCTGATTTATGCCGGGGTGCAAGAGAGAATCAGGCCCTACCTTCTGCTTTTTGGCTGCTTCCAGGGGATAATGATGGAGCAATTTTACCTTGAGGTTGTTGACTCAGGTGGTCTTGGGTATGACAACAATTTCCAGTGGTACAAGAACAGCAGGTATTTCACAGATCTTCCTAACCAACACAAATGACAGGTTCCAGCTCAGGGCACACTGCTGTCTCCCCTTTGGTAAAGATGAGACTTGGGGGTGATGATTGACCTTTGTTAGAAACGCGTGAGCTCAGCCCTGGTGAAGTTTCTCTCTCCTTCTAGGGTTGGTACTGAGCAGACCGTAGCTGCAGTTACAGACAGGGTCTTTGGCCAGGATGAGCATGGAATAATTTTTTTCCAAACTTTGCAATTTCTTTGTGGTGTTGACTTACAGTGTGTTTGCTGTTGGCCTCGACTGACCATCTCACTTGATCCACGAGGGAGAAGCCGAGGTGTGCACCAACACAGAGGCAAAACCTCTTCCACCCTGAGGGCTGCTTTCCAGGGGCTGGGCTGTGCCTTACCGATGGAGAGGAGCCAGAGCTTGTGCTGAACCCAAGACGACTTCACCTTCCAGACCTGCCACCCTCCTTGGGATGAGTATCCATTAAAGGTTTTGGATGATCTACATGACTTCTGAGTGTAGTGCAAGCACACGGACAGCTTTGTGTTGGACTCTGACCCCAGCCATCATCACTCCTTTGCTGTTACTGCCCCATCCACACTCCTACATAGGCACAAAAGCCCCCAGTATGGACCAGAACTGCACCTCACCACCCGCCCCGACGACATACAGGTGTGCTGGACCCCAGTCCCTTGAGCACCTCAGAGCATCTTAGCCCAAGTAACATGGATGGCAAAAAGAAGCAGCCAAGAGGGTCTGTCCTTGTTCATGTGGTGGGTTGTTAATGGGAACAGCCGCAGCCTGAGACCCCATCGCAGTCTCCCTGCGAGGCTGAGCGCCTCTCGTGCTAGCAGGGGCTCTTGCGACTGGCTCGGAGGGTGTCCCTGGGGCCTCAGGGTCGGTCTCCATCTATCTTCTGCTCCATGTCTGACTATGCCTGGCTAAAGGGAGGGTTACGGGCTTGCTCACGTGCCATGAATGGGTCAGACCCTACGCGATGTTCGCTCTACGTGCGCTGGCAGAGCCCAGCTCGGCTCCGGCACCTGCCCAGTGCAGCTGGAAACACACATTTCATAACTGCTGGTGTTTGTATGGCCGCGCCTGGGTACTCCTGTGGCCAGGCCGGTACATCTTTGTTACGGGTAACTATTTACACTTTAAAAAAAAATACACAATGTCATATTTGCCCTCATCTGGATTCATGAGATGGATTTTGTTACGTTCCCCGTGGTGAAAACCGGTCATTCGTGTCTGCAAATAAACACTGGCATTTTGGCCTCAACCAGCTCATCTCTAACAGCATTAGTTAATTGTACTTTAAAATCCCTCTTTCTGTCCTAAAATGCGCTTTCTGATCATCCTCTCAGTGCAAATATGGTAAATAACTAACCCATATGAACAGCCAGAAAGCCATAAACGTTTTACAGCTGTTAAGCTGAGGTCCGTGAACGCAGACAAAATTTCCACCTCCGTCCCCAAGCTCCAGCCCGGCGCAGTGAGGCTGGCCCGGCGCGGAGGGGAGCGCGGCCGAGCCGGCGGGTGCACCGGGGATGCGCCCGGTTCGTTAAGAAAGGGCTTCTCACCGCACATCGCAGGGAGCCCCTTCGTGGAGCTGAAACGCCTTTGCACCAGGTCTCTCGCTCCCAGCCAGAAAGTATCTCTTTCTCTCTGATGAGAAAAGGGGTTTTTCTAATTTATTGCTTTTATGGGATTGTTCCTCCACAGAGGCACAAATAGCAGCATATCAATAAAGCCAGTCGTTTGAAGTTGGATATTTCCACCTCTGTCACAGCAAAATAATTAAAAAAGGATTCACAAGATCATAAATTGCATGTCACCAAGGACACAGCCTCCTTAACCCTTTAAAAGCCAGGCTGCGCCCACCCATGGCCCGCTTTACCGAAGGCACGAAGGGACGTTTGTTATTTTTAGCGTCTCAACCACGAGGGCTTTCTTGTCTGGAAAGAGATACACTAAGGACCTGTCTGCACCGGGAAGGAGCTGGCTGGCAGGATCGTAGCCCAGCTCGGGTATGCAAATGCACATATAGATTTGATTTTCAGCCAGGCGAACGAGAAGCTGTGCTGCAGACCTGCAAGAGCCGAGCATTTAGTCACATCGAAGTTAAAACACGTTACAAACACATCGGGCGTTGGGGAAAACACTTTCAAACGCATTTGAAGAGTGGCGGCATGGAAAGGGCCTCAAAACATTTGTTCTCCGTTAAAAGCTCCTCTGGCTCCAGCTAGATAATAGAAAAGGATGGAGCCCATCTGGGTCAGAAACTCCCGTTATCCTGCTGATCCCTCCCCAGCACAGACACAGCCAGAACGTATCCCGACTCATTGGAAAAAAAAAAATATGTTAACGCGAGAGAAGAGAATGCATGTTATTTTCTAGGCAGGTTGCAACTTATCTCCCAATACAACAGCCAGCTTGTGCTCCAGCCTAATTTGATCACAGCCAAGGTTAACAACCATTGTTAAACTCTGCAGGTCAAATCCTGCCCTCTTATAAATCCAGGAGAACTCCGTGGAAAAGGCTGGGGATGTAAATCTCCAGGCCGGAGTCCTGGTGGCGTGTGGGAGGTGGGCTCCTGGACTCGGCGGTGCGGCAGGGCTGGATGGAGAGGTGTGGGACCGAATGGCGTGTGCTGGGCTGCGGGCAGAGGAACGAACCAGGGCAGCAAGTGCCTGTCGCTGCGGGGGGGGGAAACCCAACCCCCAGACAGGTGGCAGGTCGTTGGTTTGGTTTTGCTTTCAAAAAGAGACCACTCTCCGAAGCGTGCGTTAGGAGAAGTCCCGCTGGAGGTGGATTAGTGGGAAGAACGGAGCTGAGATAAGTGTGGTTTATCGCAGGGCGGTGTATTATATTACACATATCCCATGGCTACATCCTCTATAACCAGCACGTGAGGGAGGCGTGCGCTTTTGCCTCCTTATACCCTCCTGACCCGAGACAAATCCCTCGGAAAATAGTGCTTTTTCCTTTTTGTTACCCCAGCAAGAGGATGGTGATAGGGTAAGGGGTGGACGTATTTTTCCCAACCTGAGGCTTCTTGTGTAATCTCCTTAGTGAAAGAAGGAATGAAAATAGCCATTCCTGTATCCCCGTTTAGTAACACAACTTCAGAGTTTACTTGGGAAGGACGCTCCCGGAAGAGCGAGATTTGGGGCATGTTGCTCCACTGTCAGAAGCTCGGGCAGAAGCGACACCCAGCGCCCGGGTGGCACCCGCAGCGCCCCTCGTCAGGGAGCCCGTGTGAGCTGCGCAGCCTCCAGACCTCCCCGCCCTCAACCAGGGATAACTGGGGCCACAAAGAGCCGTAAAACTGGAGGGAGAGGCGCGATTCCCCTTCGCCCCTGCCCTGCGCCAGCACAAGGCCGGGTGCAGAGGGCAGGAGAGGGAACAAGCGCCGTGCTGAAGCGCCAAACGCGCTCAAATGTCCTCCTTAGACACAACAAAGCTTTACCAGCCACAGCAGATAAAAAACACATAGTAGGTAGGTTAACAGGCGGTGCAGAGGGTCTAAAGCTAATTTTATCCAAGCACAGCGTTGCTTGCCCTATGACAGTCTCAGAAAGTCAAAGGAGCTCAAAGTCTCTGTGCCAAAACAGCATCAGTTTAGTGATGACCGGCAACAAACACAATACGATGAAAACCTTCAGCCTGGATGTCAGGAGGAGGAAAGCAGATGTAGAGCAACAACACGGCTGGTGGGTGCTCGGTTTTAACAAATACCCTTTCCCAGACTTTTTTTTACCACTGCAGTGCAGACTGCAGGGGAAGGGGCTCACCGAGCTCACCCGTTGCGTGGGTGTAAAATCACGAGCAGATGCCGACCCTCGGGAGCCCTGCCCTGCCTCCCGGCTCCTCTCGCGACATGACACCAAATTAGGACCCTTCAGCGGCAGAGCCGCAAACTGGGCAGACAGGGCTAAACGGCCCCTGGGTGCGGGATTACCAGGGCTTTGCCGGAGGACGGGGAATTGCAGGTCCCTTCCCATCACGGCCGGGCAGAGAGGGCCCGAGGAGGAGGGGGCACATATGGAGAAGGGCAGCAGCTGAGCCCCGGCTGGAGACCCCCGGGGACGGGCCGGAGGGGGGTGGGAAAAGCGGAGGCTGAACAGCAGCGCCCGAAGCAGGACAGATAAATGGATGTCAGGGAGGGAGAAGGTGCCCAGAGTGTGGCTCTGCTTAAACAGGAGGAATAAAGGAGACAGAAAAGCGGACTTCTCTTAGGGCTGACACCAAACATCTGCAGGAACAGCTATTTTTGCTGACCCTGTCTGATGCCACCACGGGAGAGCGGTTGGTGAGTGGGTTTAGGAGTCCTACAGAGACACCGAACCCATTTCTCTCTCCTGTCCTCGTGGCCTCCAGACTCCCATGGGTCGGGAATGGAGGTCTTTATTTCACAGGCCATGAAACAAAGCAAGATCTTTTATGCTCCAGAGCAACACACAGAGACCTGTGCCTCCGCTGGAAAATTTCATTCAGGGACCCACGAGCTGGAATAAGTTAAAATCACAGTTTTATTCCTAAGTGGTAGGAATACATTGCTGCCCTTCCAGATAATTTTTCTATTATCTATGCAAAATAAAGAATATAGATAAATAATGAGATCTTACAGTACCTATCAGACTAGCTATAATAAGCATTTTGAGCAGGATGAAATACTTGTCTTATTAGGAGAGCTGAAGGTGTGAAGTTTGCCACCAGCTCCAAAGTGTAGAGATGCTCATACGACATCTGTCTCTTAATATTCGTTAGCAAACTGACAGCTAATGTAACAGGGACCTTCACATTATCACTAATCCATCAATGGTACTCGTGTGGCTCCCATCACCATAACACCCGAGTGCCTCTAGCATCCCTGCAGCACGCCTGTGAGAAGCAGCAAGATGATTATCCACAGAGGACTCACATAATCCGTACCTGAGCCTCTGATCAAGCGGTGAGGAGGTCTGAGGGAGGGGAAAATCTTTCTTTTCCATGCTGGGGGCACAGTCTTGATGGCATCAGTTGGTCTGACTGCTTGGTGACCTTCAAGCTGGATCTCCATACCACCAAAAGTGGTTGTCCCAGGGGAGGGTTATCTGTGCTTGTGCTGCAACACCAACAGCCAGACCGTGTTGGACCAGAGGGGTCTGAGAAAACCTGCGAGGAGATAAATGAAAAGAAAATTGAGGGAATGTGTCTCTCCACCAGCTTTGTCCCAGAGTGTTTCTATTTGGCCTTGGGATGAGCTGACGGTGAGGGTGTTTTGCTTTGGCCTTCCCACCACCAGCCATCCCATCACTCATCACTGCCTCGTGGCACATGGAGACCCCAGAGAGGTCAAAGCAGGAGTGGAGGAGCCATAGCATGTACCCTGTGCACCCGCGATGGGACCAGAGGCAGGAAACCTCAGCTGTGATTCGAGAGGTGGGATTACTCTGGGCTGGCAGGGACCCCGCTAACGGGCACGGTGGTGTCTACAGCAAACCAGAAGGTCAGGAGATGTGAAGTGGGATTCAGACAGGGCGAGGAGCCCCTGCCATCCTCGCCTGGCCACCAGAGGTGACAGCCCCTTCCTTCCCTCCAAGCACGCCAGACGCACGCGGGACGGCCTCCCTTTTAATTTAAGAACTAGCAAATCCCGTTGTACCGCAGCAACTATCAACCAGCCTCTTCCAGCAAACTGCCCTCCAGGAGCAAGGAGGGCATTAAAAAGGCTTTAAAAACCAATTCCAAGCCCGGAGAGCCCACCCTTTCCCTAACGTCATCCTCGGCACCCGAGGGAGGCAGCGCCAGGTCCCCCGGGAGCCCAGAGCAGAGCTCCCCTCGCCTCGCCGAGCCCAGGAGCAGGCAGAGAAACATCATTTTCTCTCTCCAACCCTTTGAACTACGCTCCCGAGCAGAGAGGAGACAAAGGAAAAGAAAAAGGGGGAATTAATTCCAGGCAGTTGAGTGCGTTCCCTGCTCTAGCTCAGTTTGGAGTAGGTACACATAATAATAACTTTTTAATAATAATTTAATTTATAATGCGCCCCCCTGCCAAGGCACTCAAGGCACTACACAAACAATTAAAATATGATTATAATAAATAAACAACAATAATTAAAACATCATAAACCAGACACTATTAGAGCCAAACCAAACGCTAAAAAGCAAAACAAAGCAGCATCTTTGGAGGAAGGAGATCCTCGCACAATTCATCTTCCAAATCTCCTGTTGATGTTAGATTGAAATTCTCCTGTGAAGCTGTTTCTGCATCTGCAAAGATTTTGGCAGTGTCACAGTCATTAAAAAAATGGATTTTTATACCGCCATAAATTAACTGGAGTTTTGCAAGGCTGTAATAACGCAACATTCGCTTTCATTTGAATAAATTCAAAACTCGGTTTACTCAGGAAACTCAGTTTATGGCGCCGAGTTTGTGTTGACTGCCCCGAGTTCGGGAAAAACACACATTCATTTTATTCGCAGTTCATAAAACGTGCCTCATTACAGGAACCAGAATGTTTCTATAGACACAAGGATGGCGTTCTAAAGATCCAAAACGAACCCCCAAAACTGAATAGCAGACCAGCCTTCTCCTGGCCGCCGGCTCCTTGGGGCCAATGGGATCGGCTTGTCCCAGTTTACACAACTGGAACCAAAAGACCTACACTAACAAAAGAAGCAATCTTCCTCCAAAACAAACGAAATCCCCACTCGCGCCAGCCAAAAGCCGTGCACTGAACTCTAATGATTAAAGGAGACAGGCTCTGTCGAGGCAGAGGTGGACCTGAAACGCAGCCAGTCGGACCCTCTTCTGAAAAAACCTGGCCACCAGCCCTCCGACAATTACATCCAGGATCCGTTCACTTGAGCGCCTCAGCTGATCTCAGTTGTTGTGGCAGCGCATGAAGGGAAAAGCCTCCTCGCAAACCCAAACCACACGGGGATTTCTCCATGCTAGGGAAAAAACCCCAACCAAAACAAAACGCGTTAGGAAGATGAAGCCGGGGGTTTTCTTCCAGCACAGGGAACCAGTTAAGGACGTTTTCCATCTCATCCCCCCGAGGTTTTGTTCTCACGGGTATTACTTTGAGCTTCAAATCCAAGCGAATCTTAGAAATGGAGGGAACGGCAAACGAGACCACGTGGTTCTCACACACAAAGCCACCTTTTGGCCCGGGTTCGTTCAAAATGAGCCTTCCAAAGGGTTCGTGAACCTTAGCGTATTGTGTCACAACTTCAAACTTTTCAAAGCAGGTAAGATGTCTACAGTTGGAGAAACCGCTACAGGTTTTGGGCACAGAGAGGATGCTTTTGTTTGTTTCTATATTCTCCTATAAGGACTCTCTCACTTAAAAAGGAAACGAACCACAGAGTCCTGGTTCCCTGCATAGCCACCGCCAGGAACGGCCCCGGACTCTGCTCCAGGTGTGTGCTGGAATAGGACCCCTTTGTGTCTGAAGGGAAAAGGTGATTTCAAGGAGGGGGCCACATTACCAGTGTTGGCATCTGATTGTTTTTTACCTTCACTGAATGCAGCTTCCTCCCTCTCCAGATCTCATTCCTGCCTTAATGCTCTATTGCCTTTTGTAGAGATGGTCCTTCCTGGATGCTCTCCTCTTGCGAAGGACTTTCCAAGGAGCTCATTTTCTGGCAGTGACCTGTGTCTGGGTAGCAAGGACCATTGGTGAGTCAGGATTCCTGGAGTTTTCCCAAATCCTCCACCCTGCATAAAAGCCGTTAAGCAAATTTCAAATTTCCACTCCATGGAGGTAACTGGAAATTCGTGCTTCTGGGGCTGCTCAGTGGATGTGGTAGGTCCACCTTCTCCTCCAGGAGTTCTACTGGCAGACATCAGCGTTTGGAGTCCAGCTCCCCGTAAATAGTTTCTATTTTCCTTGGAGTTGGAGCGTACTGGAACACGGAGCAGCTCATCCAAGTCTTCTGCTCTCCCTCATGCTGGGCCACCTTTCAGCTAAAAGATTCAGGGCTGAATCTTTTAGCTGATTCTGGGATGAATCACAGAAAATTTGCATTCAGTTTTCTGTATCACCTTTCTACAAGTGTCCTGTGTGACCTCGAAGAGGTGACTTGGACACAAATGGTCAGATGCCTCCTTCCCATTGGTTTCAAAGAGAGCCAAGCATCTAAACGCCATGGAGGATCTGGATTAGAGCTCTGTGCCTCAGTTTCCCCATGTGCTTTCCTACCTCCCAGGACAGATTGGACATCAGTACATCAGCAGTTTTTCTCCTTAGCTTCCTCGTTCACTTAATAATCAGCATTTTTAACTCAGATTTGGGCAACCGTGTGATGTAGATTCTGCACACGCCAGCACTTCACCACAGCAAAAAAAACCTAGCTGGAGGTTTGTCCTGAAGTTACACTCAGTGTCTTCCTTCCAGATGTCGCTCGGGGCGCTGATTCATTTGGAAAGACCCTTCTGAAACTGGGGCCACTTACAGTGACTCCCCAGATCCTCTGGGGCTGGGGTAGCTCCCGCACAGGGGCTCGGAAGGCGTCGGGAACCGCTGACACTTGAGAGCAGAAATGAGAAGACAGAGGCAGCAGAATTTATTTTATGACAAATCCTAAAAGGAAATTATGCAAAGTAATAAAATAAAGAAGAATTATAAATGAGGACAAGAAATGGGTGAAATATAGAATATATTACAGGCAGACAGGAAGGTACAGGAGGAGAACTGAAGGCAGAAGTGCTGAGTTAAAGGATAATTATTAGGAACTGGCTGGTAGGCTGAAGGGAAGAGGGCGTTTGGTAGGGGGATTGGTACCAAAGGAAGCCGCAGCATTTTCTGCACCGCGGCATTAGCAAAGCATCTCCCTGTTAGATGCGCCTTGGGGATGCTGTGGGGCGACAGCCGCCATTCGCTATTCGGGTGCAAGCCCATAAATCCGGGGACAAGGTTGTTCCCGCTTTGACCGACAGTTAAAATAAGCCCAAACCAAGGAATCAAAGGCCTGGGTGGTCACAGCCCCGGCGGCACCGCATCCTGCGGGAGCTGCTGGCACGGCCTCGGCCGTCCCCCGTCCTCGCGGCCCTGCCTGGATCCCTTCTCATCAGCCTCCCCCGGCCCTCGCTGGGGAGCGGGGCTGGAAGGGAGATGACCCCCCCGCAAATCCCCCACCAGAGGTTATCCACGGCGAGCGGGAGGGGGCCAGGGGGGCCGGGGTTTTGTCTGGGGAATCCTTTGGAGAGTTGGGGAGCCCCAGGTGCGGGGAGGGGGCGAGGGAAGCCCTTGCTCCGGCCAGGGACCCTCAGTGGGTGCAGGCGATGGCAGGAGGAGCTGGTCCCAGGCCCGCGGCCCCAGCTGTCAGTCTGAGCGATGAATTACATGCTATAAGAAGGTGTTGACAGGAGCAGCTGGACATCAGAGAGTGATGAAAAGGGAACAAAATTCATTCCGAGTTCAGACAGACTGGCTCGTTAGGGGCACCGGCGGCAGAGGCCACAGAAACATTGCTCCATCTCCTGGACATCCACTGAACCGGCTCCCGAAAAAGCCGAGAGCCCCCAAAACCCCTTCCCGGTGTGGGGGCAGCCCCCCAGTCCTCTCGGTCCTCTCGGTCCCCTCACGGTCCCTGCACCCCCCGGCCGGGGCTGAGCCGGCCCCAGCCTGGGATTCAGTTTGGAGATCTTCAAAAGAAACCCAAATCAAAAGACTTTTTGTCCCTCTTGTTTAAGGATGTAATGTGTATAAATTGTATGAAGAGGAATGGGGGGGGGGGGGGGGGGGCACGGACGGGAACATTTGGCATCAAAACAATTATCTCCATTTTAATGCAAACTAAACGACATGCTAAAGGGGAATTGTTTCGTACATATGTACAGCAAGTGAACATTAAACCATACGGCTAATAATTAACTGCCTCGACATTACCCTTGCTGTGTTAAATACGAGGGTGTCCCCTTACATTTAATGTACGGGGAAGTTTGAGGACACGAAGGTCCCGTATGAGATTATTCCTAAAGCTGTGAAGCTGTGAAAATAACAAAGAGGCGGGTTTTTTTGTTTTGTTTTGTTTTGTGGTTTTTTTTTAAGCCAAGCTACTTCTTGGCATTCAGAGAAGTTGGCAGAGAGAAAAAAGTGTCAGTCCTTCTCCCACCCCTTTCCTCCCTCTCTCCCTCCCTTCCTCCGACTCTCCTCCCTTTCCTGACTTCCACTTCTTTCTGCCGCTGGAGAAAAAGAATAGCAAATTCAGAGAAAATTTCATTGAGGTTATTCAAAGAGTTTTTCATGGATTATTTACACAAGTGCTGTTCAAACAGCCTTTGTCTGAACATCCCTTGAAATCTGCACCCAATCCTTTCAGATTCAAAGCAATAGCTCAGGGGAGACAAAGGGGAGCGGCTGACATGGGTTTCCTCTGCAAGTGAATGAGAGGTCTGGCTAAACACAGGAGGGCTTGGGGATCACAAGCTCCCTTTCAGCCTGCAAAATAAACACTAATCTGAAGCCGGGCAGCTGTACCTCTGACCAGCCTGCCCCGTCCGCCGCCCTGCAAGGAGCGGGACACGCACGCGGTCGCTCATCGGAGGGTGGCATGGCACCCCTGTCCTGCACCCCAACCTGCAGCACCCTGCCCTGCTGCCGTCCCAGCCCTGGGGACCCTCCCTCCAGGATGGGGACAGGGACACAAGGTGTCCCGAGCCACCGCCTGCCCAGACCTCCAGCCAAGGGACGCGTGGAAGCCACCTCCTGGCTGTGATGGTGGCAGAGCTAAACCCGAATGAGAGCGGGGTGGGCTCCCGCAAAGGCCGTGAGTATAAAGAAGCTGATTCTCCAAGCAGAGAAAAGAAAGAGGGACGGCGGATGGGAAGGGAGGGTGAACCGAGGCAGGCAAAGCAGCTGTAGGAATACTACAAGGTGTCCCCATGTTTGCCACCAACCCACAGCCCGCTCTCCATCCCAACGCTCCCTTCCCCTCTGCCCTCTGGCAGAGGAACAGGGCTCACCTCCCAAACCAGGCACAACAGGCGGATGAAATGGTAGGAATGCACACAACAGGATCAATTAAAATCAAGGGAGTAAGGGAAATATGTCTGAAAGGCCAAATTCTGCCTTAAGTTATACCCCTGGCAAGGACGGTGCCTGCTGTTGAGCAGCGAAGCCCCTGCTCCTGCCACACCTGCCCGTCCTCCCTGTGCTCAAAGGAAACCCACCGGTAGGTACGTTCTCTTCAAGTTTTCACAACTTTCGGTTGTCACTTCTTTTAGACTGAAATGGGGAAAACATCCTACACGTGTAGTTCGATCAGTCCCTCCAAGTGCTCTGTACACCTCTCCATTGCATTCATTTCTTCTTCACCTTATTTCCTGCACCCCTGCTTTGCAGCTCATACCTGCCTGTTTCTGGTTTTCCATCCCAGTATCAAACATGAATTTATTCCAAGGAAAAGAACCCATTTTTCTGCTTTGTTTGATATATTGCAAAAGACTCGCCCCAATCTCATCTGCTGGCATTGGCCTCTGAAAACCTCCCACTACCTGGAGAAATAAATCCTTCTTCCTTCTCCACCTGTTTCTTTTTCCTTTCAGGTCTTCCCCTTCCTCCCCTCTGGCTTTCCCACTTTAAGAGCAATATTTTCCTCCCCTGTCTTATTCTCTTCCTTTCCCACCTCCATCCCTTTCACTCTCTTCTGGCTGTCTCCACAGAAGCACGTGAATGGAACGCACCACTCAGGTGCCAGGGCTGGACACAACAGCCCCACTTCCAGGTGCCCCAGAAGTCTTGGTCTCTGTCTCTGCTCCACCACTGGAGGCAGCAGAAGCAGGTGCAAGAAACCCTGTTTGGGGAGTAACTTACCACCGGAGGAAGTTTCTCCCTGACTTCGGTAGCTGAGGGTTAGCAGAGTCCTGGTGCAGCCACCCTGAGATGCTCTCCGGACCCCTTCACAGGTTGTTGTTGCGTTGTTTGGTTTCTATTTTTCTGTTTAAATTCCTACAACTCTGCATATAGTTATCCAGAAAAACATTGAACCTCCTCTCGAACTCTGTTCAGCTTTCAGCCTTCACGGCATCGCGGGGCAGCGATTTCCAGCCTACCTGGGTGTTGATAAAGACGTGACCATGTTTTATTTTTCAGCCGCTCTGAACTGATCAGGTTTTCCCGTTTCATTCATCACTAAGAGAGAGAGGAAGGAGAGCCCCCTGCAAGGCCGTTTTATCCCTCTTTGAGTCCCACACAATCCTTGAGTCTTATGGAATTATCACTTTTAACTTTCCCGGAGTGATGCTGCTTGTGAGTCACCTTTAGTGCTGAAGAAGTAGCCTCTCCTGACAAGAAGATTAAAATCCCATTACTTGTTATTCATGTGTTATTTAATGATATTTTTTCCATTATGTATTTATTTATTTTTAAGTTGCTTGCTTTGAATCTTGAGTCAGTGTTTTTCATATTAAGTGTAGTTTCTAGTTTGTTTTTCTAATTGGAATGAAATAAAAACAGAGTGGAATTTTTTAGTGGGTATTTTTGTGGTTATTAAAGGAATGAGAAAAACAAACCCCAACAACTGATGACCAAACCCCAACGCCAGTAGTGCAGCCGCACAGGATAAGGGCAAAAAAGGCAGCCCCTTTCCTGCCAGGAGCACAGCAAACGACATTAAAGACGGCCCTGCCGCGCAACAAAAAGCCCTCAAACTCCAAAACATCCCTCATAGAAGATTGTTACCTCTCTTTTAATGATCTGCTTCCAAGTGGCGACCGTATAAACTCTGGCTTGAGGACAAGCTCTTCTTACACAGGTATCTCTCCATCTTCAGGGAAGGTGGGATGAAAGGAGACTTGCACATTCCATATGTTTTTCGGGGATGGCAATATCTACTTTGGTGGAGGACATATCATCTTGGTGACTGGACAACTCCGAAGAGGCAATTCCATGGCCTCATCCAACAGAGATCTCACACCGGCGAGGAGATTCCTCTAAGACAACCGTTTCAGGGCCTGAAAGGAAACCCGAGAAAAATGGCCGTTATTGGTGAGATGAAGAGATGAAGAGATGAAGAGAGGAAGAGATGAAGAGAGGAAGAGATAAAGAGTCAAATGGAAGACAGAGGATGGGGAAAGAAAGATGGATGGTGAAGAGCGAGAAGAAGGAGGAGGCTCCAAAAGGAAAATAAGTAATCAGGATAGGTAAAGGTAGATCCAGGCAGAGAAGTGGGAGGGAGTCAAATGGGAGGTCAGAAGGGAAACTGCTGCAGAAAAGAGAAAAGATGGTCAGGAGGAGAAGGAAAAGCGTGATGAGGAGGGAGCAGCAGGAGGGATGGATATGGTGGGAAGGGGCTTGCAGAGACGAAGGGAGCCGGGAGGGGAGAGAGGAGAAGAACAAAACTTTGCCCATGCTGCGGTGCAGCGCTCCTCCTGCATCTCTTGGATGCATTTAACAGAGGCCTGGAAGAATCTTCATTTATCAGGAATTCAATTAAGTGGAATGGTCTTTATTAATTTTATAGGAATTATTTGTACAGGAGGGCCTGGAGCGAGGAAAGGGCTCCTGGAGCCATTTCTCCTGCCAACGCCCCGGGTCAGGTAGGCACTGGCAGCGCAGTCTCACCAGTTGAGATATTAATGAGATGCCTCTAGGTGCAAATGATAGTTTAATAGGTGTTACTTAACGGGAGCGCCCCTCGCCTGCGCACGCCAGCACGCGCGGCTCCTGACGAGGCTGCCTCCTTGTTAGAATAAGTAATTAGAATGTAGGAACACTCACTTTGACACTTTAATAAAGTGTCAGCCGTCATCAATTTAGTATTTAATAAAAATAAAATTAAATATTTACTACATTTTTATAACTTCATATTTAAAATACGTGTTCCGGAAATTTGGGGGATTTAAAATGAGGTCCTGCTAGGACGCTGGTCCCCGAAAATAAGACCCACAATTTCTTCTTGGGGTATTTTTTCCCTCACGGGGAGGAAGGACTTTGTTATGGACACCAAAACCCAGCAGCACATGGAGGGAAGTGTTCTTATGTGGGGTGGAGGAGAGGTTTCCTCCTCCATCTTCTGAGCCTCCCTGTGCTGTATGGAGGCCAAGGATGAACTGAACAAGTCCACCCCCGACTGCCGCTGCCAACAACAGCCAGCCACCTCCGAGCAGCAGGGAAAAACACAACTTTGTTCCTATTTTGTTGGTAGAAGAGCCTTCCAAACCAGAGGTTGGAAAGCAAAACAGAAGACAAGCCTGAAGATTAAAGCATGCTTTAAGCCTGGAGGGAACCTGGAAGCTAAACCAGCTTAAATGAGTTTATTCCCCTTCGACGTCACCACCCCAAGTTCACACCTCCTCCAGGTGCCCACCTGGCCGAGGGGAGCCCAGCACTGATGTGCCGTGCTGGGACCTCAGGGTGCAGGTGACATCCCGGTGACGAAGCGGTACGGGCGGACCCACGGGGTGGTCGGTGGTCCAGCAAAACGGCCCCTGCTAAAACAAAGAGCAAAGACGCGGGAGCCCGGCCACCCTGGCAGAACAGAGCCCTTTTGGGGTGCACAGACACCCTGTCTGCGCCTGCAGAGCACCGAGGGCCTCTGCCAACCCGGGGCGAATGTTTTGGAAAACAAAAGGCGAGAGGAACCAGCAGAAGGAGGTGCAGAAAGTCCCACCGTGGAGATGCCTTGGCAACACTGGGAGGGGGGGGGTGTTCCCCAGATAGCCCCCTGCTAACGAGGGATCCTGTCTCGGAGACTAATGAGTCACCGCTGAAACCCTGGCAACAATTATTTAAATTGAAGCTGCCACCCTCTTGCTCGGGGAGCGGGGAGAGCGCGCTGACGTCTGCCTTTTGGGGGGGTCCCGGCAGGCTGCGTGCAGCCGGGGTGTTGCTCCTGGGGGGACTGAGAGTGTTGTCGCCCCCACCTTAGAGTACCAGGAGACTTGTGCAGCACCACCAGACACCTTGGGCCAAGGCCAAGCTCAGCCCCTGGGGTTTCTCTAAGAAGAAAAGCTCTTGCCCCTGGGCACAAGGCAGATTTTACCCCAGGCACCAGGCAGGGTGGGTTTTTTGGGGGGAGGTGGGTAGCTCTTACCTCTGGGGTGCTTTGGTTGCATTCCCACCTCCCGGACCCTCAGCTCTCACATCTGGGTCCTCATCCAGAGGAGGGCCACATCCACCCAGAAAAAGAAGGCAAACCAGCAATACCCCCAAGTCACATCCAAACAGGATTAAAAATGAAGATTTTTTTTTTTTTTTTTTTTTTTTTATACTCCCCTGGAAACTATTTCCTGGCTGTTCTATCCACAAAACGTTTGCGGCAAAGGGATGCAGGCATCCTGACGTCCTCCAAGCACTTTCCTGAGGCTGAGCCCTGGGGTTGCTGGGGTGGCTGTGGGTCTCTGAGCCGCGATGCTCGGGGAAGCGCCGGCTCTGGGTGGGAGGGCTGGAGCTGGGCTGGCCGGAGCGGGGTGTGCAGGGGGACGAGCGGGGCCGGGGGGGCACCCGCCGCTGCCGGTGAGGCCAGGGATGGGCTCCCACCCGCCCACGGGTGCCAGGCACGGTGCTGTGGAAAAGAGTGCCACGCTGCGTCTGTGCGGGGCCTTACAGCACACGCAGCTCCCGGGGGACACGCAGCCGCCGGCTCCAGCTGTCCCCGTGCCGGTGGCTTCCCCTCGGTGTCCTGCACCACGCCAGGAATGGCCAGCAGCAGCGTCCCACTGAGAAAACAACCTGCCCAGGAATCAAAGGAAGAAGAAATCTTCCTGACCGCGGCAGCCGGCAGTGATCCCTGCGGCTGTAGCAAAATTCCTGCGCTGCTGCCCGAGGGATGGGAGCAGGCAGCGAGCGACAGCCCGGGCATCACCATGGGAAAGCCCTGCGAGGGGCGGCTGCTGCGGCAGTGGGGCAGCAGGGAGACCTCCACCTGCGCCAAAAAACACTCAGCCAGGAACCTGGGGTATGGACCAGCTGCTCGTGCCCTTTGCGAGGTCTGGATGGGGGTAACACACCTGGGCAGTGATGCACTTGTTTCCTCCTCCTCCTCCGAAAGCTGAAGACAAGAACGGCAGGAGGTCTAGCAGAAAGGACGTTCTCATTAAGGCTCTGGAAAGAAAACTTTTAAATCACTGCTGGGAAAGTTGGGCATGACACAAACCCGGAACGGCAACAGGTGCAGTCGGGATCTCTCGGCTGCCTGGACTCATCCCAGCAAAAGGCATTAATGTGGCCAAGGGTAGGTCACGGATGTCAGGGGGAAGAGCAGAGTGAGCTTCCACAGCACAGAGGGACACACCTGGAAAAGGGACGGCTCTAGAGGGACCAGGAGCTGCTGTGAAGCAGCAGCTCAGCACCAGCTCCCCGCAGGCTTCTCTAGCCAAAGAATTGACAGGATCCCTGGATGGATGAACACAGGAGGTCTGTGTAACACCAGCATCTCTCTGCTCAAAGGTATAAGCAATAAAATGAATAATAAAATAGAATAAAGAAGGGTGGCTGTGGATCAATGAGAAACTCTCCTGTTGTCTCATTCCCCCCAATACAGATAGCTTCAAGCTGACATCTGCTTTCACCGTGCCCCGCTTGAAGCTTCCCAAATCATATTTATTTTCAACATGCCCAGCTAGTGCCCCCCACGCAGGCATTCACAGAGCTGTTTCCTATTACCCCATTACCCCATCACACAAGGGCTTCCTTGGGTCCTAACGACGACAGCCTGCCCCTACCCAAATTAAAACCCATGTCTGTTAGGGACCCAGCAAGCCCCGTTCCACCAGCAGCGTCCATCCCCTGGCAGCAGATGAGGCCACTCTGCTGCTCAAACACCTCACTGAAAAGTCCGTCTGATAAAGGGAAGGAATTAGGGAACAGCTTGGAGCTGGATCTGATTTCATACTCCACCAAAGGCATCCTGTGAAGCCTCAGAGCAGGTGGCAAAATCCAGAGCCTCCGAGGAAATGGGACCTGTAAAAAAGACTTTACTGGAAACCCCCATTCCCCACTAGCAAAGTGAGACCCATAGCACTGCCGGTTTGCAGGACCCAGCCAAAATCTGTCTCCCTGCACCACCTGCGAGGTGCCGCTGTGATGCAGAAGGACAGTCTAAAGAGTCCGGGTGCGATGGCAGAGGGCAGGAGGGCTGGGGTCGCTCCTCGCCCCGCGTGGGGCAGAGGCGTTATCCGGGAGAGCAGCTCTGCCCCAAAACGGCTCAGCGGCCGCACACGCGCGCGCTTCACAAACCAACGCCGCCTCGTTCGTCACCGAGAAAAGAGCCCGAATGGGTAAAGCTGGCAGCCTCGCACCAATGTTTTCACAGGCAGACTCGTACGCCGACCTCCGCCGTGGAACAGCCAGCAAATGCCTGGAGTCTGGTTTACATCTGCCATGGGATCCTGTTACATTCCGAACAACCCCTGTCAACGCTGAATCTGTAACAATCAATAAAGAGAGAGAGTCTGTTTGTTTGTTCGTTGCGGGGTTGTTGTTGTTTTTTTAATGTTTTCTCATGCCTAATTGTGTTATTTTGCTACTCCAAGTTTTGCAAGTTTTGCGGCTGTCTCCCCCCCTCCCCTTCTTGTTTTCTTTTAGGACAAGCTGTCATCTTTTCACATCTTTTCACCAGGCCATTGCAAATGTAAAACTGTAAATTGCAGGATTGTGCAAATAGCACTAATAGCATTTGCATAAAAATTGGTTGCAAAGAGCAATTAGCACTTCATTAATAATCAATGAAGGGCCAATTTACACATTGCCCAAAAGCAAATTGTAAATTCAATTTTGTCTATAATTGAGCATTTGGTGCTGGGCAACTATACAATGGTGCCAGAAGAGACCAGCACGGCAGTTTTGGAGTCAAATCTCCAGCGAGTTCAGGTTTCTAGGGATCCCCAACACGGCTCGTTCCGAGGCCAAGCCATCGCCTCCTCCACAACGGAAGGAAACTCCAGGAGGCACGTTGGTTTCAGAGAAAACACACAAATGTCTGCCTGGTACCCACCTTGCTCAGATACAACCCTGTTGGCCGGGGCATGGATGCTGCTTGCATGGCAGAGGTCTCTGTCCTCTCCAAACCCACCTTGCAGCGATGCTGGGGAAAAGGCGAGACGCACAAAGGACATCGGAGAAGAGATGTCACCACCTCGGCACTTAGACCTGAACATCCTCCCGCTGCAGAACCTGCTGGTGCTCTACAAGTGGCACCAGAGCTCTTTACCTCTAGGTTAAGGTCTAACAGAAGTCTTGTGGGTCAAGTATTCCTACTAAGCCAATTCATCCCGTTTCCCCTTTGCCACCTCCATCCGCAAATGACCTTCCTGGGGTACCCCAAATTCGTATGCATCCACTAGGGTCAGAAAAAACCAACAGCCCCGCTTTGTCACTTCAATTTCAGTGTGACTGAAGGGTTCCTGGGTCCTGATTTGGACATTAGGCAATGTATCCCCCCCCTCCAGATGAGTGGCAGCATCCAGTAAACTGGGGCAGCTTACCCGCGGCAACAACTTCCCCAGCCCCAAATTCTCCACTATCTCATCCTCCACTTAAAAGGCACAGCCAGCTCCGTTTCATGAGCGGAGTCTGACTCTAAACCACTTGACATCTGAGGTTTTCTTATCGCATTTTGCGTGGATCTCATGAATCTGGTGAAAAGCTAGACGATCATTTAGCAGGGGTTGGTCGCTTTATCTGTTTTCCATAATGATTTGAATATTATTACAATGGCACCTTTCATCTGGGGATATACATGCACTTTACATATGTTACATTAATTTCACCGATGAGCTGGGGAAGCACTCTTTATCCCTATTGTGCAGATGAGGAAATGGAAGCACGGAGATGATATACCGCTTGCCCAGTATCACACAGGAAGTTTCTGACAGAGCCAGGAATAGAAATCACATCTCCCGTGTCTTATGCAGAAGAATATCTTTATGTCCCTGCCCAGTAACTGAGCCCTTAATCCAGACTAAGACACCCACACAGGACCCACTTTGCCGAGGGCGGCACAGACACCCAGCGACGGCGGTGCCTTGCTCCGGGTGGAAAACTGACAGATCCGAAACGTCCCCCACGGCGAAGGCTGGAAGTGTCCGCTTGGGGGGCTCAAGGGAAGGGAGACCAGCTCCGTCACTGCTTTCCATCCGAAGTGGATGTTATTAGTTGGTGTAAGCAGATGCTCGACATGGGATGCCCGGGACTTCTCAGTTTTCACCCACCGACGTCCCTGCTCCCTTTCTCCTGCCTGTTCAATCCACCTTTACCAAGAGATTGAATTTACAATGGACTTGAACACATTTAAATCCATTTATTGCAAAATTACTTTTCAATAATTACATCACTGTGCTGACTGTGTTGCATAATGAAATTAGCATGAGAGATATTAGAAAGAATATAAAATTATAAGAAATATTGAAATACCTCTTTCACCGTCTGCCTTAGCACAGCCCATAGCTTAACTGGAAAACGAGCGCTGCTCCTGGATGGGATTTAAATGCATCAAGTGTAATTTTATAATGTCTTTTATATAAATTAATTATAATGGTTATTGCTGCTTTACGTTATTAGATTGAAATTTGCCTCCACTTCAGTGCATTAAAAGAAAGCTGCACCCATTTTGCTCAGCAATGCCCTGAAAGTTCTCGTGGCGTGGAGCCATTCTCCCAAATTGATGCCACCAACACGTCTGAAGTTAAAAGCTTTGGGCCGGTGTTGGCATTGCAGTGCCCACCGTGGGTCCCAGACCCACAACCTGGCCCTCGGGGCCAGGCTCGGGGACCCCCCTGGAGATCCTTGGCTGGGATGGGACATTGCACCCCTTCCAAAGGGTGCTTTTCTGCGTTTTCCCCACAGCAACAACAGGGATGCCCGGGCTGGTTTACGCAATCCCACCCAAATTTTGTGTCTGCAGAGAATTGGAGGTGATAAAACGCATTGCAAAATCAATGCAACGACGGAGGTGGAGTGTTTAACTGGGGGCGAGCACAGACCATTAGCAAACCACGGGCTGCTCTCCACTGAGCGCAAAGGTAGAGGAGCTGGGGCCATTGTCATGCAACGCTCTGCTTTAAAAAAGAGTTTGGACACAGCGTAGTGCTAACATTTTGCGTGGTCCCCCCCACTTTTACATGCGCAGTTGTTGCTTTCCTCTTCTAATGGCTGGGCTATTACATGGAAAACCAGTTCGGGAAAGAAGGCGGCGAGCTGTCGGGTAGTCAACTAACCACTGGCTACGCTGGACAAACCACAGTCATGCAAAGCAAAATGAAGACACAGCGATATGCTTTTACTGCCGCTTAATCCTCAATAGAAGTCTACTAATATTCAATTTGTGACATTATTTGCACATTGAATTAATCCAGAAACTAAAGGGCTAATGAGTTATGGAAAGTAGCACATGGCTTAGTTGTAACAACAAGGGCCTGCCGGGCTCCGTGCGGTCAGGGGAGCCTGGTTAAAAATAAAATTTTGCATGCACCGATACACACCAGACGGGCAGGGGAGCAGCAAACTAAACAATGCAAACTATCAGAAAGGCTGTTCACTTAAATGCCCTAAGTTTTCCTTTTTTTCACCCGTGCTCCTCATGGAACACCACAACATTCATTAAGTGTAGCACAGAAAAGCCAGGACGACCAAAGGAAAAAAAAAAAAGGGTAAGAATTACGTCCAGAATTATTTTCCGTGAAAATAATTGTGCAATTTCCTTACAGAGAGCCAACAGGTCTTCAAGGGGAGCTGGTGAAAAAAAGCAAAGACTTGAAGAAGTTAAAGAAGGAAAAGACCAGCGGATATTTTCAGCGTTCAACGCCACCGACGCTCGGCAGGAGCTGCTGTTTTGCTCAACCCTCCACGCTGCAGGACGCCAGCCTTGGTCCACTCCCGTAAGAGTAAGAATTAGGACTTAAAAGTCTGGCTACAAAAAAGAAACAGTCATAAAATTTTCCTCCTCCTCAACCAGCTCTGCAGGAAAATGTGTCTCCAACATTTAATATCTTTCTGATACCCAGGAACACCGGTACGTCCCAGAGCTCTGCCACCTTCCAGCCAGAAACACTGAGCACCGCCACGTTTCTGTCTAAGCACACACCACACCTGGTTTTGGGGCAAATAATCAGAAGGAAGAGGCTGCAATCAGTGATGATGATGGACAATAGGATGAAAAAGCGAGGACCAGCACTTCATCCCACCCCACCGGTTCCCAGTGAGGTGACGGTCCACTCAATTGCCATTTCAGAAGATGTAAAGCTCTTCCCAAAGCCCTTTCCTGGGAAGAAAAGCCAGGGAGAGCCTCATCTTCTGCACGGTCCCATAGATCCTGCCCCTTCCTCAAATTCCCTGTGTGGCAGAAACTCAGTCATCTCTGTTATGTTCATAGAGTTGAAAGCTAGCCTTCTCTACGATCTCCAACCCTCACCTGGGCAGGAAAAAACAAACTCGTAAAGTGGCATATCCAGCAAACTCGGCCCAAAGGCCTCCTCTGCCCTGCACGGGCTTTGTGAATGGTCAAACCAGGCCGGCAGCTCCTGCGTTTCTCTCCCCCACTGCTGTTTTTCCCAGCTCCTGAAGCAAGAGTGAGATGGAGCTGCCAGCAAAGAGGGTTGGAGCCCCTCGTCGCAGATAGAGCCCGGCCAGGGTCAGGAGCTCAGGAATTTGCACCATTTAATAGAAAAAGTGAATAAATCTAAACAGCACTTAACTTATTGATGAAGTAAGAAAGACTGTTTAATGTGGAAAACATAAGCAAGATCAATAGCAGAGCGCACAAATAACTAAAGCTATTGACACATAAGTATTTTAAGCCTAATTGCAGGCATATGCACTTTCTAAGGGTATCTCACCTTCTAATAGCACCCTCGAGATTATGGGGTTAATTGATGCAGCTGTTTACTCCTGGCTCACGTGGTCCAGATTGGGATTCCCTGGAGGATGCTATTAAACTAAAGTGTTTAATGTAGTGCTAAAGAGTGGAGTTTCTAATACTCTTCCCTTGAATGAAGTTGAACAGAAATCTGAGCAAACTTCTCTTCCCCAGGTGGAAACTGCAGCTCAGCGTTGGAGTAAGTCGCCCCGCGCTCCTCACAGGGAGAGCCTTGCACCGGGGAGAAAGATTTGCTCGGGTTTATTTGTTAGACTGAGGATGTAGGGATGCTCTCAGGTTTTTTTTTCCTCCCAGATCACAGGCAGGAGAAGAGACCTACAGACACGCTGCATTTTGGCACCGCTGTTGGACAAGGAATCCCAGGAAGGCAATGCAACTCGCTCCCGTGGCTTTTCAGATTGACTCTGCGTTCAGTATGACACCGTGCTTTGTTCTTTTTGAGGTGGCCGAAAGGAGGATTTGGGCTCTCTTGGGGAAGGAGAACGGGTAACAGCAGCAGTGGTGCAGCCAACCCGGGCCGTTCAGCTGGATGGCAGTGGGGCAAACAAAGACCGCCAGAAAAGGGGCTCTTAAAACCAGTCTTCTCCTTTTGTAATTTGTCCCTGGTCTGGTTTGGTACCTTTGAAAACCAGGTAGACGCCTACATATGACACGTGTTTCCAAGACTGACCACCCTGGTAAAAGTGCGCAGCCTCCCCGTACCCATCCTACGGTGTACAACACAAAGCTCAACTACCTTTATCTCTGTAACGGGAAGGTCTTGGCTCTCCTTCACCTCCATCCACCGCCACAAGCCTCTCCCCAGTGAGGTTTGAGCGAAGCAAAGAAAGCAACGATGGAGATTTCATCTCTGCAACCCCACACCACCACCCAGACCCTGCCTGGAGGCACCTTGGAGCCTCCTCTCCCAGGGTCCAGCCTCCTGCCCACCATCTCCTCCAGCCTCTCACTCTCAGTGAGGCTTTCTAATCGCCATGAGGAAGAAATTGCTTTCTCCATTTGGCTTTCCCTTCCTGAGAGGACACACAGACAATGAATCTGATGAGGACAGGGATGTCCCTGGAGCGAGGGGCACGGGGCTGGCCTGCCTGGATTCAGCGAGTGGGGCAGCACCCTGATCTCAGAGCCTTCAAAGTCCACCCACAGAATCAGGTGCAACGCGTGGACCCTTTAAAATCATCCTCTCCCTCCACAACGGCCTTCCTGCCGCAACTTGAGATTTTTCTTCTCTTTTAAAATCAATTAGCTTGAAGCCATTTTACAAAAGCCTTTCCGCAGGATAGCTATTCCCAGGGAAAACGCTCCTTTCTATTGCCTCCATCCACATTGCGTCTCCCTTGAGAGGGGCAGAGGGATGGTGGGAAGAGAACATTATGTTTGTAGCCCAGATAATGTTACCAGCTCCACAGAAAATGCTTCCAGAAAGAAGCCGTGCTGGCTGGCGCACGCAGGACGCGGTTGGGAGTGTGCTGAGTTAACTAGATCGGTGGTTTCAATGTGTTGCCTACAGACTCCGGAGGGACCCATCAGGGGTTGTGGAAGGTAACTGAGAAAAGCTGGTTTGCCGTCCGTCAGCGCAAATGTTAAGCGTATGGAGGGGTCTGCACACGCACCATGAAAATCTGGGGGTTCTGTGAATTCAAAAAGGCTGAAACCATGGGTGAAGTGGGTTTGGGGGCTGTTTCTCCTCTTTCTGCCCCACTTTTCACAAGGAACGTGGAACAGAAAGAGGTTGTGTCTTCTGCAGGTGGATGGGGGTTGTCTAGGGGAGAAAACCATCATCGGCCTCAAAACATACCTGTGCCTGCTCCCTCCTCCCCTCGTGTCTGGGACCTCCGTGGTTTTGGGAAGCTGTGTCCGGAGCTGGAGAAGGGGAGAGCTTCCCGCTGAGGCAGCATGACCACACTCCGGCTCCCAGCGTCCCGGCTCTGCACCGCGCTGACCAGACGCTTCTGGGCAAATCTGGGGGAAAAGGAGAAATAATATGAGAACAGCGGAACCCCCGAAGGCCGGAGATCTGGGCCGTGTGCCGAGGGATGTGCTTGCAGCGCCTTGCAGAGGCGGACATGAAGAGAAAGGGAAGGGTCTGCGTCCACGGTGTTTCCCCATCTGCTCCTCAACTCTTGCCTTGCCCCGCAGTAAATATTTCTAGCACCGGGACACCCCCAGTTCTCACCTCTCGCACACGAACTCCCCTGAGCCTTTCTGGTTTTATTCTGGCCGTGATATTTCTGCCCTCGGCGCAAAGTCTCCGCCTTGCTTGTCTTTAGCCCGCTGTGCCCTCCAACCCTTTCCCTTGCCCATCAGCCCTCCAAATTTGGGTCCTGGAGCCAGAAAAGCAGCTCTTCTGGGTCATTTTAAGCGCGTGCTGCATCCTTATCAACCTGTGTCATGGAGCAAGGTCGGTGTCGGCTCCTCTTCTCTCCCTGCCCTCTTCCAGCCCGCCTAACTCCAACCCCTGCCAGGGGACGGTCCTCGAGCCCTGTCACCACCCGGCCTCAGGGCACCGCACCGTCTTCACGGCTGCACCCAAAAGCGGGCTGTGAGCCTGTGCCATGGACAAGGGCACCAAGCCTTGCCTGGGGAAGGCATTATTAGCCTCCTTTTGCTGGGTTTGCTCACGTTGGTGCCCACGCAGGTGATTTCCCAGCCTCCAGCAGTGTCCTGGACCCTTGCTGTGACTTTCCACCCGGACCAGCGAGCCACGACTGCCCCTCCAAACCCACACCATGACTCTTCTGCCGGCTACCGCCGCCGCGAAAGCAGGCTTAAGCGAAGCTGTTTTATTTCACAAATGCAGCCGGGCCAGCGTACAGCCGGCTACCGAGGCTTCGCTGCTGTGTGCTAACTCATTAAATGACGGCAATTTAATTGCTTGCAATTGTCCGTCCATCCCCTGAATGCCACGCTCGCCGCAGCATGGGGCACGGGTGGTCTCCCATCCCAGGAGGGACATCACGTGGTCCCAGCCCAATCGGTCCCTCACAGCCCCCAGCGCTGGCCTTACAAAACCGGGCGAGGGGCAGAAAAAAAATAAATATGAAAACAGCCCAAAACGCTGCAATGGAAAACCAGGGAGAGAGGAAAATTAACTAAGAAATATGCAGCCTTGATGTCGATTCGCTAAAGAATATTTATTGTCCTCTCATGCGTCTTGCTTGCTCTCCTAACAGATAGAATATTTTTGAAAGATCTAGTCTCCCTTTACCACCGCTGTCTCTCTCCTGCCCTTTCTCTGTCTCGCTAGCTCCGTCTCTGCCTCTCTGATACCAACTCTGACAAACCGTGCGATTCTGACGGAAAATTCATTAGTCGTTCCTTTTTTTTTTTTTTTTTTTCCCCTTCCCCATTTTCCCAGTCAGCTTCGCGCCTGATCTGTCAGCCTCTTCCATCCTGATTATCTGGAGACGCCAATTTCAAAGAGACATCTTAATAGTGATGTCAACGAATTAATTAGATGTGTTAATGAGCTAAAAGCAACCCAAATTAAATTAATGCAGTAATAAGCACAGACAGCAAAATTAGCTCCAATTTCTGTAAATGATTCTGAACTGTACACAACATCTCATCCTGCTAGAACATTACCATCCCCCAAAGCTAATCAAGAACTCCAGTGCAATTAACTGCTTAATTACAAAACACACACACAGCTCATAGATCCAGCAGCAGGAGGGGTGCGCCGGGCTGCGGAGCGAGCGGGGAAATTCTCCGCAACAAACGCGGCGCCTCGGTCCCCCCAGGAGAGGCTGCATCCCCCCGCCAAAACCACCCCCCGGGCTCCTCAACGGGGTGCTCGGAGCCAGGGCGGGAGCAGGGACAGGAGGAGGGTGGCCGGGCACCATCCCCGGCAGCATCCCACGTGCCAGGTCCCGCCGTGGGACAACCAGGGCTGCTCGCCACGCCGCGCCCAGCGCCGTCCCACCGGCGGCAGAGATGCGCCCATCGCCCCGCGTTGTTTATGGTGTTCATCAGACTGGGGGCTGCGTGGAAAAGCCTAATTGTCCAGCTCTGCTCGCCTCCCCCCAGGGACGAGCGGGAAGCCACTAATAGCTTTGCAGAGCTGCTCAGGTATCTGATTAGCTCTAATTGCAGCTGGGAAGGCAGCGGGAAGGAGCGGGATAGTGCTGCGGATGGAGGGAAGGGGAAGAGGATGGTGGAAATGTGAAGAAAGAAAGGGCTGGGGGGGAAGGATGGAAATCCCTGGGATGGGGTGGGGGCACGCATGAAGAAGGAAAGAGAAAGAGAAGGCCAATGGAGGAATGATGGACGCAAACAACAAAAAAAAAAAGAAGAGGAAAAACCAGGCAAACAAAGAAATGGAGCCAGAAACAAAGGGAAGGAAGGCGAGACAAAGAGGGCTGCACGCTGCCAGGCCCCGCGGAGCAGCCGGGGCAGGAGGGATGACGAGACCAGAGCGGGTCCCATCCCGGCCCCATCCCGGTCCCGCAGAGCCGGGATGTGCTGGGGACGGTGGGAAACGCATCCGCCTCATGGCAGGATGGCACTACCGATTTGGAGGTTGCGGAGTCATTAGTCCGCCTAGTAAACGAGGAATATTTGCAATAAAGATGAGGGCAGAGATTCGCCGTGACAAATAGCATCTCTGTGTTTCTCTTTTTCCCCCCACCTTTTATTGCAATTAGCTCGGTCTGTTAATAAGCAAAGGATATTTTTAGTTAATTTCAGTTCCAGTTAATTGATTCAAAAGCGAAACCCAGCAACTGAGTTAATTGATCCATGCATCTTATGTTGTAGCGGCGAGGTACTCTCCGGGCAGCTGCCGTCGCTGGGGCTCGTAATGGCCCGGGAAGGACGGAGAGCGGGGCTGTGACATGGGGGGACGGCAGAACCCCTCCGCCCCGAGGATGGGGGGTGAATCCCACTGCCCCCAGCAGCTGTGACACTTGCCCCTTGATGCGGAATGAGCTGCAGGGCGATAGCCTTTGCTTGCCTGGTGTGGGAAGCTGCCAGCCCCCGTGCCAGCCCCCGTGCCAGCCCCCGTGCCAGCCGGTGTTTGCGTGCTGCAGCAGAAATGCTCATCCCACAAAGGTGGGCGCAGGGGATGCCCTGGCTGGCTCCCTCCGGCGGGACGTCCAGCCCGGCACGCTGTCTCCCACGGGCACAGCGGGAGATGACGTTGAAGGAGAGCAGGCTACCTCGTCCCTTTCCAACCCCCTGGCGCTCCCCGAGCTGTCTCGGCAGGGATGCTGGAGGGTGCGTCCCTGCCTGGGGATTTTAGCTGCCGTTTATAAAGCTATTTCCATGAGTTTGTCTAATCCCCTTTTCCTCCTGTGGCAGCAAGTTCCCAAAGTTCAGTACCTGCTGTGTCCAGAAGTGCTGTCTTTTATCTACCTCAAACTTAATCTCTCCTGTTTTCAGTCGAGTGCCCTTGTTCTTCTATTGCAGGATTTGGTGAACGACGGTTCCGTGTCCAGCTTATCCGCCGCCTTCAGGATTTCCTAACCCCCAGCCAAATCCCCCTTCAGCCTTTTCCACCTCTCCAGGACAGGCAGCGCCATTCCCTACCTGCCCTGTGTGTCTGCATCTTCTCATGAGGGACCGGTCCTTCTTTTTCACTGGAAGACCGGATCTCCTTGTCTGTTGATCGAACACAAGGGTGTCGTGTCCCTGGACTGCTGATGGTCCCCAGCTGAGGGTGCTCACAGCCACGAGCAGCCCACACTTCGCAGTATTTTCGCTCGGGATTAACATAGTCTGTCCTGCACCTGACTGCCGCTTTTGGGGAATTTTGGTTCTGTCAGTGCAGGCGGAGGCAGCCTCCACCTCTGATCCCACAAACCTGCACACCCAGCGCCCCGCAGTCGAGGGTTCCACACACCGAGAGGACCACGGGCTGCCCGGCCACGCGGCCGCCATAGGCGTGTGTACACGCTTGGATCATACGTGACTTCAGAAGCTGGGCTGAAGTCCAGCGGCAATCGAGGAGACAGCTTTGCGAGTCGTTTCCTCTAAAGCAAGGGCTGAGAATAACTCCCCAAACGCCTTCCTGAAATACCTGTTGAGACAGGTCTCCTGTGTTCTCTACAGACCGTTAACGTTTCTTCTTGCCTATTGCTCCTGATAGCTCCTCATGTCAATTCACAACCACCTAATCATTTCCAGGGGAAAAACAAAACTCCTGGGGCAGATAAACCAGAACTGTCAAACACTTGAAGAGCAGAAGCCATAAATTGGATCTCACTGTAATAGGCACTACGCAAACAGAAGAACACCCGGGCTGTGATCTACGAAACCAGCTTCGAAACAAGATGCAAATCATGATGGTGACAAACGGAGAGGCTCTTGGCTTTCTCTGCACCGTCCTGGGGACCAAAGGGCAAGTCTACAGGCAGTTCAGCATCTCTCAAAGTACACGATGGCCAGTCATTGTACACGTGCCCCACAGCAACCCACTTTAAGTAGACAAAATTTTCACAGAATCACAGAAACTTCAGAGTTGGAAGGGACCTCTAGAGATCATCTAGTCCAGCTCCCTTTTCCTGGCGTCTCCATGGCGTCAGAAAGGGATCAAAACGCAAAGCAACCTATCTTGAAGGACACAACAGAGGTTTTCTAAACCTGATTTGCTGAAGGCACAGAGGAATGTGGTCCGTAAGGTACACGCCGACAGCAAGAGCATGTTCCTGAGGCGGCCACCAGCCCCCTCCAGCACACACCTCTCCTGCTCGGTGGCCCAAAGTGGCCACGGGCTGAGCGACCCCATGCAACAGGGACCCCTCTCTGCTCTTCCCACGGCTCTGCCCCCGCACCCTTTCCCAGTTACCCCTCTGAAGCGCTGGCACAACACGTCACCTGCGCCAGGCTTTGGCACAACTGTACCTTCAACTCGCTGAGAAGAAACGCAGAAGGTGTTAACTTTCCTGTTGATGAGGACAGAAAAGTTGGGATAAAAATGGCACGTAATTGAACATACTCTGATGATTTTGTACCTGGCCACTACTTTACAGCTCTCACTTTGATTTTAATAACAGGAGTTACGTTTTAAGGCAAATAATTCACTTTTCCCAGGGACGTTAAGTGTATTATTTCAGTCTCTGAAGGCTACATACCACGGCAATGAGAACTAGTGATAGACAGACAGACAGATTGCTTAGTCTCTGCCACTGCAGTATAACTAAGGACTTACCTAATGAAAGAGCTTAATAAAAATAACATTTTTCAGAAAGTGCATGCTTAAGCGATTTTCTGGAATAGGGCCTAATAGCGAGTCCTCTGTGCCAGGAAGACGTAGCTCATCGTGAAGCAGTTTTTTAAATGGGGATGTTACGGTGCACTATCCACGTAGAAAAACCAGTAGGTGCAAAGCCGGGCGAGGAGCTGAGCTGCTCCAATGTGGTGGGCTCTGAGAGCACTCGGCATCTCCCAGGACCGAGGTGCGGGTCCCAGCAGCTCGGCCGGCATTTGGATGTGGGTGACCCTGCCCTTCCCAGAAGGGAGAGGCACGGTTTGCTTTTAGCGCTGGTTGGGAAAAGTTGAAAGGAGAAGGTACTCGTCAACAATGCTGCAAATCGCCCCCACTTTAAAATGCTAGGTCCTCGATTTGTCAGTGTATTTTTGAATAATTTACAGCGGATTTGGCAGGTCGCCGTGACATATAGGGTAATATGCAGGTGGAACACTTTTGAAAGAGAAGTTAATACTTTCCTGGAGAATAAGGAAATAATTGTGTCAAAACAAGCCTTAAGCACTGAGGTTTACCTGTTTCTCAACACACAGGAGTTTGCAAACATGACTCCCATTAAAGCAAATGAGAAACACACATATGAGTCTGTGTGCCTTGAGAAGAAAATATTCTTCACGAGTGCCTTTCTTGGTGTTGTATGATCAATCCACCATCTGCTTTTATTTATTCATGATTTCTCAGATTACCACAACAATATTGACATTAAATACAGCTTTGGCTTATTAATTTTTTTTTTCATTCATATGTATTTTAAGTCAATTTTATTGACTTCCCCTTGGCTTGCTCTTTTAGCTGTTTGCTTGTTCTCCTGGCCTGCTCCTCTGTGCATCCATTTCCCATGTTTTCTTTCCAGCTCCTTGTTTATTGAATCACAGAATAGTTTGGGTGGGAAGGGACCTTTTTAAAGCCCATCTAGTCCAACCCCAGGCCACGGGCAGGGGCATCTTCAACCAGATCATGTTGCTCAGAGCCCCGTCCAACCTGACCTGGAACGTTTCCAGGGATGGGGCATCTCCCACCTCTCTGGGCAGCCTGGGCCGGGGTCTCACCACCCTCAGCATAAAAATTTTCTTCCTTATATCTAGTCTAAATCTTCCCTCTTTTAGTTTAAAGCCATTACCCCTCGTCCTATCGCCACAGGCCCTGATAAAAAGTTTGTCCCCATCTTTCCCGGAGCCCCTTTAGGGACTGGAAGGGGCTGGAAGGTCTCCCTGGAGCCTTCTCTTCTCCAGGCTGAACCCCTCCAACTTTCTCAGCCTGTCTTCATAGGAGAGGACAGGTTCCGTCCTCTCTGTCCTCCTTCTGTTCCAGGTCACCATCGGTGAGTAATTTACTGTTCCAGGTGCTGTGGATGAGCTGAATGAAGATCCCCTTGAGCAGACTGAAAACGTTCCCAGCTCAGGCTGGAGGTCTGGGGAAGTGCTGCTCGTCCCAGGACCACTGAGGCTCCACAAAGCTGCTCCCAGACCCTGTAGCTATTCCAAGGTGGTGGGGACAGGACACCCACATCCCAAGGAGACCATCAGTCTCCCCCACACCGAGCATACGCAGACATGTCAGCAGCTGTCGTGAAACTCGGAACAGACAATTGTTAACTATATTTGTGCCGTTTCCTACCTCATTGCCCGCCAAGATCCTGGGCCTGTGTAGGACTGCACGCCTTCTGACAACCCACCTCTGACTTAGACCTGTCACTTCACGACTCTTCCAGCTCATCTCCACATCCCCTTCATTCTTCACCTCTTCATTGCCTCAGCCCAGTTTCAAGCGACACAGACCACACCAAACGGCCAAGCAGCAAAAGGCTCCCAGCTAAGGACCAAGTCTCCACTCAGACCTTAGCCCTCAATTTCAAGGAGCATTTTTGCCTACAAACACATCGTTTTGGTTCTTGTTCTAAGTATGCCATGCCTATGAAAGAGGATGAGTCTCGTCCTACCCCACAGCAGCGATTCACAATCCCACACCCCCCAAGAAGCTCCATGTCCATTCTAGAGGGTATTACCATGGACACTGCCACTGTTTTCATAGAATCATAGAATTGTCAGGGTTGGCAGGGACCTTAAAGATCACCTAGTTCCAACCCCCCTGCCCTGGGCAGGGACACCTCCCGCCAGATCAAGTTGCTCAGAGACCCATCCAGCCTGGCCTTAAAAACTTCCAGGGATGGGGCTTCCACCCCCTCTCTGGGCAACCTGTTCCAGTGTCTCACCACCCTCATGGTGAAGAACTTCTTCCTAATGTCCAATCTGAATCGACCCGTCCCTAGTTTTAATCCATTCCCTCTAGTCCTACCATTACCCGACATCTTAAAGAGTCCCTCCCCAGCTTTCTTGTAGGCCCCCTTAAGAGACTGGTAGGACACAATAAGGTCTCCTTGGAGCCTTCTTTTCTCCAGACTGAACAACCCCAACAACAGTTTTCTGCAAGGTGTTTTCCCTGCCTCTCCAGTAATCTTCCTTTTTCTCTGTTTCTGCAGCTTTATCTTCCCCGTGTCCCTCGCGGGTCCGCACTCGCTCCTCTTTGTGCTCCGCTCTCTGATCACCGCTTCCCTCTCTTGTCATATTCTTCACTTGTGGAGTAACAACCTGTCACATTCATAACCTCTTTGCACCAAAAATGTTCTTTGATCTGTGTAAACTACATTTGATGCTGAAATCCTTGATATTAATATCTTTTGTTTGTGTGTCAATGTTCTCTAGAATCTAATTAAGCAATGTTTTGAGAGCATTATATATGTTTGAACAATTTGGCAGAGCAGACAATATGAGCTATTGACCTGCAAGGATAAATTGTGCTTGCAGATCCGAGGAATTCACACGTGCGCGCTTCTTTATGCTATTTCTTCTGAAATATGTGCATTCGGAAAGAGGCCTCGCTTTGTAATAATCTCTGCAAGGCTTAATCAAGTATCTGCTCGTACTCTTTACTGTAATTGCAGCGGCAGTTACAGCAGGGCAAAACAGAAGCAGGTTTAAGCTAACCAAGAAAAACAATAATAAAATAAAACAAAGAGCAAGTTCTACCCAAACGCTAAATAACAGGGATTATTCAATCAATAGCCTCTTGTTATGAATGAATAGGCTAAATTGCCTTTGAATGATGTAAAGATTGACAAGGCATAGGTCAGCCTAATATAACTACTTACCCTAATTTGACTTGGGCAATTTGAAAGGCGGCAGCGGGGTCAAGCCCGCCGCGGCGGCGATGCCGAGCACGTCCTCGGAGGGAGCGCGGAGACGGGGATGGCTCAGGACCCGGCGGCCAACGCTGCATCCCTCCACTGGATGGGACCTTGAGAGGGTTTTTTAGAAGAAGGAGGAAGGGAGGGAAGAGAGCAACGGCAAACTGCAGGAAGGCACGGCGGAGAGACGGCACCGCAGGGTGCGGAGCTGCGGTGCGCAGTCACTGCCGGCCCCGCTCGCTGGAAAAAGGTCTTGTGGCTTAAGAAAAATAAATCGGAGCACGTTTCTGAGTTTCCCCCACCTTGCCAGCTAAGCCTGTTCAGATGTAGCTACCAGGTAAGAGCAGATCCTGACACCGGGTTTGGAGCCCAGCTTTCCCCATCCCCATCCCAGGTATTTGCTGTTGAATGGGGGACGCGATGCCGTTACAGGAGGGAGCAGAGATCTGGGGAAGAGAAGCTTGTTAAGGAGCTGGAAACAAGGGAGCCCAGCACAATGACAGTGATACTCACCAGGTAGGGCTGGGAACACTGGGGAATGGCTCCACGTTCACTACGCTGGACTGGAAAGGAGTTAGAGATTCAGTTTGGAAAACAGGCATGTTTTGAACGGTGGGGTTAATTCACCCCAAACCACCTGCCCAAACCTGCTACGGGACGCACACCTATGGCTGGAGCCATGAACGTGTCTCTGCTCCTGGAGCAGCAAGAGCAAAGCTGCGGGACATGTGAAATAAAGGGCAGTTTTGAACAGGGGAAGTTTGATGAAAAGAACAGACAGGATTTTACTGCCAGAAACCACCCCCAGCAACACCCCATCCCCAGCATCACCCCATCCCTCACCCGGATTCCACCAGGTCCTGAACCGCAGGAACCGCCCCCCCCCGGGGCTAAATTCAAGCTCCAGATGAGGGCCACCAGCTGATCCAGCCATGCTCCCACAGAGCTCTGCGTCTCCGGCCAAAATAATATCAGCTCCCCGCAATGGATTTCCTCAGCTGGGCACCGGCACAGCACCGAGGGGTCCGATCCGCCCGCGCCCGCCATGGAGGATGCAGGGCGAGAAATGTTCTCCATGGGAATTTGAGTTTTTCTAACACTCGCCCGGTTTGCAGGATGGTTTCGCATCCCTTTTCCTGGTAACGGATAACGTCCCGAGGTTGCGTACAAACCATTTTGTGTACAAACACCCATTTTGCGTCGTGCTTTGGGCAGCTCAGGGTGGACGAAGGGCCACGGGAGACTCTGCCTGTGCCCTTGTGTGGGGAGAAACTTCCCTGGAGCGCCCCGCTTCTCCAGCGCTCCGGCATCCCGTGCCTGGCCTCCAGCAAGGCCGGGCTCCTCCAGAAACAGCACAGTGCCATCTGTTGGCTTCCTCACCCTGCGAGGGAGCAAAACCCTCGAAAGTCTGGGGAAACGGGAAAAAACTGGGGGGAAAAAATATGTTAGGTGCATGCTGGGTTTGCCCAAGCTGCTGCCTGCCCTCCTCTCTAACTTCTGCAGAGATGATGGGTCTGGTGGTGTAAACGCTTTTTCTTTTCCATCTGATGCCTGGTGTTGCGTGTGAGCGGGGCCGTGGCACTGCCCTCCTTGTGGCTCCGCTTCTCCAGCGACAGCGGTGACGGTGACACCTCCGTCCCACCGGGATACCGGATAATTAACCACCACCACCGCCGCCATGCACCGTGTCTCTTCCAACACGCCTTCCTGGGCTTTTTTTTCCAGGTGGAAAATGGGATTCGTTCAGGGATACACAGATATTGCATGACCCTGATGGAACTGCCAACATCCAGACAGCCTGGATGGACGGACAGCACAGGCAGAACGTGCCCAGGGATCACGTACCTGCACAGTAAATCCCACACATCCAACTTCGGCACAGCAAATTGAGCAGAAATGGGTATCTCCTGAAAAACCTTTGGTTCGACGCGCTCCTGGGTGAAGGAAGGAGTGCCCTCGCCCTGCCCCGTCTCACTGTGTTTTACCGGGAAGCGCCGACCCCGAGGCGGTGGGTGGATTTATCGCCGCGCGGTGCTCGCGTCTCAGCGTCAGCGCTCGGGGATGATTCAGGCTGAATGGCTGTGAACAAACGCAGATTATGTTACTGCTGTACAGGATTAAGGAACGCGGCTCTGCTCTGAACATTTTTCATTGCGTTAAAGCAATAAAGAAAAAAAAAATGTCAAAAACCCACTAAAATTCCTAATGGAGGGAAAAAAATTATTTTTTTCGGATTTTTTTTTTTTTTTTTTTTAACCCGTTTTTCTTACTGGAGGTGAAGGTTTTGCAAGCGAACGCAGAGATGGTGGGCCACAGCACGGCATCGAAGGATGCTGCCTGGGGCCAGGCGGGAAGCCCAGGCTCCATCCCTGATCCTGCCCTACCTCCTCTCTCCCGCCTTGCGTTTTCCACCTGCAAAGGCAGATAACGCTGCTGACCCCCTCCACCTCATGGGAGCAGCCCAAGGCTTCATTACTTAATGCCCGCCAACGGACTTTGAAGATGCAAAGCGCTCCGTAAATGTGAAATATTATTATTCTTGCTACAAAGCAAGGAGTGAAAATAGACAGGGATAAAGTTCCGCTGAAGAGCTCTCGCTTTGCGGATAAAATAGTGGCTTGAACGATGGACGGCTAGAAAGTTTACACCACTTCCACAGAAAAATGCAATTACCACCTGGAGTAGTTTCACTCTTGAAATTACAGTGTGCTCACATGTGTCCGGAACAACCACGTTTAGTTTGGATGTGGTGGAGAGGATGGGAGAGGGTGACGCTGGGGTGTCCCCATCCACGTCCATCCGCCCCAGGAGCCGGGCCGGGGGCGCTCCCCCCATCCCCGATGTGTTTTCGGCAGCAGGTCTTCGCTGCTCTCTACCCAGAAATGGCATTTTTCACACTCTGGAAAGTGTTATAACCACGTTATTTAACCTGCTTTTCGCAGCCAGGCAGATGTCCTTGCGCTCCAGATGATGGTGTCAGGGCCCCAGTGGCCACAGACCAACCACCGGGGAGCCAGCCTGGGGGGAAATCAAGGGCTTCCAAAATTTTCTGCTTCCCTTACATTAAAAACTAAGCGGAGGAAATGCTTGAATCGCTATTTCCGAGCTGAGACGTGCCTGTTTCTGTGCTCATCCCATGGGACGAGCTGGAGGACGTGGGGGACAACCTGCGCATCAGCTCTAGCCACCGTGGCATGGAAAGGGCGATCTCTTTCTGGAGTTCTCGTAATGATTTTTTTGACCCAAATTTTAACGAAAAGAATTTCCCCATCTGCTCCTTCATCACCACTAAACCCTCCAATGTTTCAAAAATACAGGAAGGGCGGTGGCATCCAGCGGCCCGAGCTGTATTTCGGGAGGGAGGATGCTGCACACCAGGGTGAGCCCAAGCACGGCAAAATCCGTGCCTCGGTTTCCCTTCCCGTGAGACGCAGCTAACATCTATTGACCCATGTGCAGAACACTTTCTAAGCCGCGCATGAGAGGCCTTACACAAGTAGTTATTAATATTAATAATAATAATTGTTGTTGTTACTAAGCCAACTATAAAAATAATTTTTCAGAGAAACGAAGTGCCCTGTCTCCCGGTGATAGATTACAGCGATGCTAGAAATTACTCACAGTATGAAGCTGGTTTCCAGTCTGGTTCCTTTCAATAAATTACAGACCCGAGTCCCGAGTGCGTGCAATATACCAAAGTAAATCCAAAGTAGGCAGAAAGTGTATTCTCCCGTCAGTTTTGCTCACGATCCTTTGAGGTTTTCTCCTGAGGACGCGCAGTTAAATATCCCCCCTGCAGTTTCCCAGCACCTTTTCTGGGGCTGGTGGGGGCCGCGGCAGGGCTGTGCGGGGGGAAAGGGGGGCCCCGGCACAAATGGGGACCTGCAACTGTCCGAGGGGACGCATCCCGGCCACCCCATGCCCACGCACCGCCACCCCTGGGTGCCGCTCACCCCTCACCCGCTGCGCCCCACGACCTTACCGGGGTGGGCTGCGGCTCCCCTTGCGCCATCTTCTTTTTTTTTTTTTATTATTTTTAAAAAAAAAATTATTTTTTTTTTTTCATTTTCTGGTTTCGCCGCTCTTATTTATCCGCTAAATTCCTTCCAGATGGGGCTGCCGCTTTGCCTCCGTCCCTGGCGCGGGTGCCACGGGCGCGGAGGCTGCCCGCCGGCAGGTGTAGGGCAGAGCGCAGCATATGCCGCGGGTTTGGCAGCGCCGGCTGCGGCGGCGGCGGCTTCTGCGCGTGTCTCGCCGGGCAGAGCTCAGCTGGGACCTGGCGCCGCTCGCAAACACCATCTGGCCTTGGCAGGACTGACGCCCGAGGAGCCCTTCCCCGCCTTGGCAGCCCGGGCGGGCGGACGGACGGATGGACGGACGGAGCCAGCCATGCTCGGCCGAGGTGCCGCGACGCCGCTGGGGACGGGGCTCGGAGAAGGGATTGGGGGGTTTGTTGCCGGGAGCTTGACCCCATGCAAAGGGGAGCCTCCGGCAACCCTCAGCAGCATTAAAACAGCTCAGGCATCTCCTCCGTACCCCCCCAGCCACCCCCCAGTCCCTCTGGGATCGGGCGCTGCGGTGGTGGCACTGGGAGCCCTCCCCGGCACAACGTGCGGGGCTCCAACACGTCGCGGCGAGGCAGCAGCCTCTGCTTCCAGCGCCCGAACCAGCTCAATGCAGGAGAAAAGCCACAAACGGGAATTATTTACGGCAGAATGAATCTCTCTGTTTGGGGGGGGTCTGCCCTGGAAAGCTGCCCTGTGCCTCTGGCCGGCATGGAGCACCTGGGAGAGGGTGCAGCACCCCATCTCCTCCTCCCACGGTATGTACTGGCACTGAAACCATTTCTAGATGGCTGGACTAACGTCAAGAAAAAAAAAAGAAAGAAAGAAAAAAGGACATCTGAAGCCTGCGTGGCAGCCTGACAAGCTCCATGGTGCCGATTCTATGGCTACTGCAGACACGTGCAGGGTACGTTCCACTCTTGGATTTCAGGATGAACATCAGTCCATTTGGTTTGCTCTTCGTGATGCTCACACGTTTTGCCTGTGCCGGGATCTCAGCCCCTCCCCATCTCCCACCCCCCCCCAGGAAAGCCCTGCTCCTGCCATCGCTCACAAAGCCCTTCCCTCTGAGGATGGCCGGGAAAAGGCTTGTACGACCCGGCACGTGCCACGCCGAATGCCGGGACCAGCTCTGGCTTGGAAACACCCGAGCTGCGGCAAGAAGCCTTTCTGCACTTGCCGGGCTGTCCGTCGGTCCCAGCTCCCTGCCCAAACCCAGTCCCACCTCACGAACACAGGCGCGAAGGGCCGGGGGAAGCTGGGGGGAGAAGAGCTGCGCTCCCCTCCGGGTGCAGCGAAGGACCATGTCCATCCTCTGCAAAGCCTGACCATCACAGGAGGGGATGGCCAGGAGACAGAACCTTCTAGAAGAAGCTGGCCTTGCAAACGCCCTGTCTCCCCATGGGAAAAAATGGGGGGTTTCCCCCCTTGCCTCAGCGATAGCATCACCGGGAAGAGCAGCTGTTGTGAGTCAGCTGGGCGATGCGTATTTTGGCTCCCCACGGGACCCTTTCCAACTTGCTTACCCACGTGAACGGCCTCGCTTCACCAGGACCTCTCTTGCTCAGCAGTTATTAGCCTCCTGCTTGCCCAGGGTGGGCACCCCACGCTGCAAGGGTTTATCCCATGTGCCCCGCGTTATTTCTTCTTGGAGGATACAGTCGTCATGCCCCTTCCCATCTTCACTGAGCCAGCAGCTCTGAGAAAGGCTAGGATTGCAAATCTGGATGCACAATTACTATTAGGAAAGGACGCTCTGATGCCATCGCGGCCTCCCTGTGCTGCAGGTCTGGGGCAGCCAGACCCAGATGCTCTGCCCGGAGGGCATCCGAACCCCTCTGCCATCCCTGCTGGTGGCAAAAGAGCTACACCCCCTCTTGTAACAGGCCTGACCCCTTTCGGAAGATAACGAACATCCCCAGGAGCTGCACCCAGCTGCCAGCAGGAGCAAGGACAGCGTTGGCTGTGAGCTCTCGCATGGGGAACCTTGCAGGGACCAGCTCCTTACAGCACCCCATTTTTACACGTACCAATGATCTGATGCTCCAGCAGACGAACACCAAGTGCCTCAGATGGGACCCAGTGAGCCTGTACCCTTCTCCGTTTAAGTTTCATGCCCAGTCACCCAGGCAATGAGCTTTCCTGCCCGTCTAAGCCCTGTGGGAGCTGTGTTGAAGGCCCCGTGAAGCTCTCCATGGCCATAGACCGAATTGCAACTAATATTCCCAGGGCTGTCACTGGGCATCGTCTGAGCTACACGCCTCCAGGCAGCAGCCCCCCAGAGATTACCAAAAGATCGGGTTTTTTACTCCATTTCTGCAGATGAGGAGGTGTTCTGGGTCTAGACCGGAGCACATGGCGGGTCTGGTCCCTTCTGTTAAATCCTCTTGTGTTCTGCTGCTCCTGGTCCGTGTCCCAACCTTCGTCCTCCCATGGCAGCTCCCCAGCGTTACCCACCCAAACCTGGGCTAACCCACAGCTGACCCAGTAAAGGAGAACAAACGCTCTTTACAGCAATGCTGTAGTGAAATATGGCTTTGAGATGGTGGAGCAGCTCAAGAGGGGTCAAGGCAAGGTGGGAAGAGGCAGGAGAGATGGAGACTAGAAGAGGAGATGAAAAAAAGTATCTACAAATCAATAGAGACTTGCAAAGCTCTGAGAAAAAGGAATGAAGGCAAAATCAACACAGTCTCCCACTGCAGACACCCCCAGGAGATGAAACCGCTGAAGTTGTCCTCACTGACCATCCTACCGGGGCCCAGCAGCGGGGTGAAGCTCTGAAACTCAGTCTGTCTGTCTGTCCAGAGGAGATGAGATGGCTGCGGCACCCACCACAAAGGCCTGGAGCTCAATTCAACTGCAGCAAAGTGGCCACTGAGCTCTGGAGAGCAGGCAACGGGTGCTGGCCAGGAGGGCAACCATCACCCGCCTCTGCCCTGACACCACTTCTGCCGTCTCCAAAGAAAACTCTCATTTCTTCCTTGCCAGGTCCACCAGAAACCGGCTCACCAATTCCACACAAAGAGACAGTGTGACATGAGCTACTGCAAGTGACGTTTTTTTGGGTATAAAGTACCACAACTAGACGGCTTGGACCTCAGGACCCTGCAGTCCTGGACAAAGCGGTGCGGCACCCGTGCAACTGCACGAGAAATAAGCAGGCAGAGTCGCGGCTGCAGCGGCGCAGAGCATCTCACAGGGTCCACTTGCTGCTCTTTGCCAGCAAATTCTGGTTGCAGTTATACTGGCACAGACCCGCCCCAAGACAAGTGTCGGCGACACTACACCCAACCTCACCGCTGCGTCTGCCGGGGTCCATCTGTGTAACGTGCCCAACGCTGGTTTCCAGTTCCCTTTCTCTTGAAGAGGAAACTGATTTCATCCTTGCCAGATCCCGCTCTCCAAAGTCAAGCGAAACAAAATGGGTTTTGCCAGAGGCTGCGAACCCACGACAGCAAGGCAGCCCTGCAGCTTACCCTGTGCAGCACATGTATGTATATTTATATATTTATATACACAGAATCACAGAACGGTTTGGGTTGGAAAGGACCCTGAAGACCACCCAGTGCCACCCCTGCCCTGGGCAGGGACACCTCCCACCAGCCCAGGTTGCTCCAAGCCCCGTCCAACCTGGCCTTGAACCCCTCCAGGGATGGGGCAGCCACAGCTTCTCTGGGCAACCTGGGCCAGGGGCTCACCCCCCTCACCGCAAAGAATTTCTGCCTCAGATCTCACCTAAATCTCCCCTCTTTCAGTTTCAAACTGTTCACCCTCACCCCGTGGCTCCCCTCCCTGCTCCAGAGTCCCTCCCCAGCTTTCCTGGAGCCCCTTTAGGGACTGGAAGGGCCTGGAAGGTCTCCCCGGAGACTTCTCTTCTCCAGGCTGAACCCCCCCAGCTCTCTCAGCCTGTCCCCACAGCAGAGGTGCTATATATATACACATATACATACACACACACACACATATATATCTCAATCATAGTGTGTATATACACATATACACATATACATAGTGTGTATATATATACATATACATGTGTATATGTACATATACACCACCCCCCCTCAGATCTGCACCACATAACTGGTTATTTTGCAGGTAGAGCAGCTTAAAGACAGGCCGACCTCAAACTTAACCTGAAGCGCTTCAGCTCGCCCGCCTTTCCAACAGCGTGGCCGCCCCTCTGGGGTCCGTCCGGCCTGGGAGGACGCTGACAAAGGGGAAAGAAGACTGACAGATGCTCCCCGTGCGCGGCGGCAAATAGAGACGGGATGAGGGGAGAACGGGAGCCTAAAGGGAAAGAAAATGAGCGTACACACACAGACACACACACACACGTGCACACAAAGACAGGCGAGACAAAGGGAAGGGGGACAGGCGAAAGAAGCGGAGCTGGAGAAAACCACCCCACGCGCTTGGCGAGGGCTGTTTGCAGCAGCATCTCGTGCCGCTTCGTGGGATCCGTCCTGGACGTATCTGCGTCGGTGAACCAGAATCCCGACACCGGTCCCTTTGATAAATATTTATCACGCCTGGCTCTCCATCGCTTCAGTTTCCACCAGATTAACCTCGATCCTTCCAACAAAAACCGCGCCGATGTTCTGCCTGACACGCACACGCCGCGCTGACCTCCCTTCTCCGGATTCCCCACGGCCCTCGCTCCCCCTCAGCTAAGGGCGGAATTTGCTCTCATCAATCAGGCCCGGATTTCTCCCGTGCCATGTAAATAATTTAGAGGCACAAGCATCCATGGCACTGCTTGTGTGCAGCCCAAACCCAGTGCCAGGAATCTTGGGAAAAGGGCCCAATAATATTGTACCAGTCCAAAGTAATTAAAGTGCATCATTACATATAAATTTGTAATTAAACACTTTAACGTAATCATCCCGCACAGCACGATTCCTGATGAATTAATTAAAAGAACTCCAGAAATTAATGTTTTACTTGTCACCATTGTTGTGCTAGCTGTAGCCGTCTCCCCCACCATTCCTGCAGCATGTTGTGAAGTAATTATAGAGTTACTGGGGAACGGGAAGGCCCAAAGTCCCAACAGAGGAGAAACCTGAAACAAAGTGGAAACGGCGACCACAATAGGCAGCCGCGGAGCCGGTCTCCCCACCTTCAGCCCCAGCAGAGGGGAGGTTGCCAGAGGAGGGGGAGGACGGGGTTTCCACCAGCTCCACGTCCTGGACGTGTTCTCCCAGGTCTTGCTGTCACCCGAGCGTGTGCCGGCGTCGGGGTGGCTCCTGCGCTCTCCCGTTGTCTCCGCTGGGTCTCCTTCCCCCCACGCAAGCGGCCCTCGCCCCCACACCTCATCCTTGCTCTGCAGGAGCCACACCAAAAACCGCCCCTCTCTACCTATTTCCCTGCCTCAGTTTCCCCTACCTTCCACTCTCTCCCGCCCCAGCTCAGGGTTTGCTGCCTGAAGCCAGGGGGTTCTGCCAGCCCCCCCTCTCCATCCCACCCTCCTTCCACCCAGACCTCCTAAAAATCCCTCCTTTGCGCCCTACATGACACTGGGCTTCGGTTTCCTTTCCCCACCCCCTACCTCCAGAGACAATTTGCTCCCCCCAGGGCCAGCCACATCCTTCCCATCTCAACAGCTCCATCCAAGTGCCACCGCTAGGGCGTCGTGTCCCCCCGCCCCGACTCCCAATGGGACTGAGCCCCAGGACGTGCCTACCTGAAAGGAGGGTGGAGAGAGGTGGGGGTTGGCCTCTTCTCCCAGGGGAATAATGACAGGCCCAGAGGAAATGGGCTGAAGCTGCGGCAGGGGAGGTTTAGGTTAGATATTCGGAAGAATGACTTTACTGACAGAGTGGTCAGGCACTGGACCAGCCTGCCCAGGGAGGGGGCTGCATCACCATCCCTAGAGGTGTTTAAGAAACATCTAGATGTGGCACTTCGGGGCATGCTCTTGTGGCAGAGATTGTAGGATGTTTGTTTGTGGGGGTTTTTAGGGTTTTTTTTTTGGTTTTTTTTGTTTGTTTGTTTTTTTCGGTGTGTGTATGGTTGGACTGGATGATCTCAAAGGTCCTTTCCGATCATGAAGATTCTATGGTTCTTGCAGCGGTGAAGGGGTTAAGGCTGGACTCAAATTGAATCGTTGGATGCAGCGGGCGCTGGTGCCCGTCCATCCCTCCGTGCGTGTGTGCATGCATATATCTACACACAGCGTGAAGCTCGCTGGCCAAAAACCGCCCCCGGGGCTGTGCGGCGCAATGCGCTCAGGGTGTTCCTGCACCCCTGGAGCCTGGGCTCTACCTGGCTGTTGCAAGGAAAATGTCTCGATATGTGTATACAAACCCAAAGGTGCACCCGTCCTCCCGCACCCACCAGCGTGTCTGGGAGGACGGGGTGCTCCGCCGGCCGCGGAGGGTGGCCAGCGGCCAGCGAACCTGAATTTCCAGCACCGTCCAGACACGTGGCTTCACATCCCCCTTCGCTGCCGGGGCTGCCGGCAGCTCCAGCCGCTGGGACCCTCAGGTGGGGCCCACGCAAGAGGGGACCCCAAGGTGAAACTCCCTCTGCTGCCGCCCCGTGAGCCGGGTGGGGAGGGGAGCGGGTGTCAGGGGGACTGCGCAGGGTGCTGGCGCACATGCTCCATAACAGCATTGATTCTCCTTAAAAAAAAACCCTTAACCTGCAGCCACAGCGCTCTCGGGCTGTATTTAAAAGCTCCCAGTAAGGCAGAAGCTCTCCTATTGTGTATTTTCCATTAACAACCCTCCCAATACTGGTTCTTACTGCTCCTTGTGCCTCCAGGAATATCCCTTATTATCCCAGGCACCGTCTCCGTCTCACCTGGATGCGCCGATGCTGCTACTCCATAACACGTCTCTGCTTCCAGCCCGTGCCGTGGTGGCACAGCAGTCGGTTTTTTTCTTCCCATTATTTTCTGCCCGGCCAAAAAACACGAAATACAGCTGGCTTTTACAGCGGCAAGGATCAGGAAGCGAGGAGGGCTCGGAAGAGAGGACAGGAGCACGGGACAGGGACCCAGCAACTCGCCCGCCCAGGCCAAGGGACTCGTGTGGCGCGTGACTCTGTTTCCCCGGCTAGAGATCACGCTGAGCTGGGGCTGTATTAGTTAACATTTGTACAGCTCTTTGAAAAAGGAAAGTGTTCGAGGCTTTAAATACTGCCAGTGGGAACAGATCAACAAGATTTCTAACCCTTCTGAAAAACTAAAGCGTTTGCCAATTAAGCTGGCAAACGCATGGATGTGAATCTAAAAACCTCTCGAGCTCGAGACCGAAGCCCGAAGCCCCCCCGAGAACAGCCTCTCCTGGCTGCTCCTCGCACTCCTCCCGCTCACCCGTGTCAGAAATAGAGCGCGGAACCCCGCTATGAGCCTTTTCGGCAGAAACGTAACTAGGCTACAGACACGAGTGCAGCGGAGCTGCCGCTCCGGACATTTAAATGGACACCATGAACGTGCGGATAATGTCTTCTCCTAGATTGCTTGAACTGGTATTGCAAAAATATCATAGTAAAGCATAATTTCCTTCAATTTCGCAATTAGCCCTGTAATTTGAGTTGCGGCTTTGATGCCACCAGCCATCGATGCTCTCCGCACCAGCCCAGGCATTGCCTGCGCCCGGGGGATATCTCTGCTGAAGGAGTGAGGTTACGCTCGCTTGGATGGTGCTGGGGTTTGAGCGCAAAATTTTATGCAACGTAAAGCAATCTGCTCGCCCCATCCGCGCACCTTTTTGGGGGCAGATTTGCACCTTTGGAGACTAAGCTGAGGATCAGCAGCAGGGCCGAGACAAAGACCCTGGCGATACCCGCGTCTCGGTAAAGGCGAAGGGCACTGCGCGTTCACTCCATGCAGGCTTGGAGAGGGACCTGGGCTTCTCCTGAGGGACTCAGGCTGAAGGAAAACGATGTGGTGCAGTGGCAAAGCAGCCCGACACCACGATGACGGATGGTGAAGCAAACCACTTGATACCCGAACGTCCCCTTCCCTTCCAGGCCAACGTCCACCCTGGGATGTCCCCACTGACTTTGGTTCAGCCACCTACAGCTCTTGGTGGTTCACCCGCAGAAAATAAACACTCCGTACCTGCCTGGCGCATCTCCGTCCGGCTGGGATGCGTCCCTGCCGCGGTCCCTTGGAGCGGTGGCGTTGGAGATGTGCAGCTTGGACATCGCTTCGGGGCCCTGGGAGGGAGCGTTCGCCCACCTCTGCAGCGTGCTGGTCTCCAGCAGGGGGATGAAAGGCGTCAAGGATACACTAGGAAGGATAAAAACCGTGCGTGGGCAAGCACAGAAAGGACACGAGGTTTTACTCACGTGCCCAGCCCTTGGCTAGACATGGACAGGGAAAGATGCCCATGTTATTGCACGAATTGTGAAAACAAGAAGCCACCCAGTGCCCTCGTGTGCAGTGGAAGGACGAATACAAGAGGCACGCATGTCGCCTCGCACATGTGCCCAAGCAGAGGCACCCGAAGGGGGTCCCCATGTCAAAGGGGAACGTGGGCAGGAGTCCCTGGTGAAGCCATTCATCCTGGGGGCTCGGACCTTGGCGCTCGCCCAGCGTAGCCTCCGCAGAGCCACGGCAAAACGCCCGTCGGAGCCAGCGGGGGGTGGCACTGGGGACACAGGAGTTCAGAGATGCCACATCCAACCCCCTGCTCTCCGACTGACCCACACAACCTGCAATAGGTCACTTGGTGTCCCTGCGGGGATGGGAATAACCCTGACATTGCTGCCGCCGGTACGAGGCCTGGGGTGCAGCCTGGGGGGGGCTGCCCCATCATTCCCCCCCCAACCCCGGGATGGGTACGGCTCATGGAGCTGGGGACCCCTTCTTCACCCTTCCCTGGTCCCCAGTGGAACAATTTACCTTTCGGAGCAAGTCCAAGATATTAATTAAGATAAATCTACCTCAATTTTGAGATTCTCTTATCATGTAATTTATCAAAATTATGTTAATTATTTCTGTAGGGCAGCAAAATTATTACCTCTTCCGTGTCTGATTTGTATTAATATTCATAATTTAATAATTCAGCATCCAAGCCATCTGGTTTGGGGAGCCACGCTCCTTCCCCTCCCTCTGCCAGAGCCAAAACGCTCCCGCCTCCCCGTTCCTCCTGCGTCCGTCCGGACGGTCCCCGACGGCTCCCAAACAAAACCCTGCCACGGTCTCCCGGCAGCATCCCTGCCGGTGTCCCCCCACCCTGGTCGCGCCGAGGCCACCGTGGCCGGGTCCCCGTCCCCCGGGGAGAGGGAGCAGCCCCTTCCCCTGCGCCGGGCTGAGCCTCTGTCACCGGCTCTGTCTCAGCCCGGCAGGTGAGCACAGCTGAATTGACATTTTCCACACTTTGTGATTTTTACACTGTAATTTGACATAATTAATGCCTACATTACTGCTGATAATTTAGCTAGTTAATTAAACTCGGAGGAGATAATTAAGGAGAGGCTACTGCTTGGACTGCTAATTGTTTTTGTCATTATTTTAGGGGCCCGACAGCTGCCGGCTGAGTCATCCTCCCCATCAGCTGATGGCCGCTCGGTGCCGTGGGCGCGGGGCTCGGGGCGGCCGCCGAAGCGGCTGGGGGCTGCCGGCAGCTCGACCCGCCGCGGCCTGGCCAGTGGCCAGCGTCCGCAGATGGTGAGCGGGGGCTCCACAAACCAGTCCGGCCGAGGGCGAGTGCCCCTCCGGTGTGGGGCTGGAAGAGAAGCGGAGAGAGGGCGGGAGGCGCGCGCCGAGGAAGGACGGAGCGGTGGATGGGAAGGCGGGCAGGGAGGGCAGGTAGGGAGGATGCTCAGGTTGTCGGTCCATGAAACGCCCCAGGCGCCGACAGCTCGTGCTGCAAAAAGGGTCCCGGCACGCTTTGGGGCTCACAGGGAAGCAGGGACACCGGCCACCTGGAGAAAAGATTCGAGACCTGCAATTCCCTAGGCAGCAGTGCCAAGTGCTCGCCCTGGCTCTCAGGAAAGCCCATCCGCCTGCAAGCCCCAGGGCAGGCAGGGGAAGGAGGGCATCACAGGGTCCCTCGTCCCCACGCAGGTGGCTTCTCTCTCAACCCAGCCCCGGCTGCCCCGTGCGGTGCTGCTGCAGCACCTGCCTTCTCCTCCTCAGGTGCTCTGGCTTCATCTGGATAAATCCAAACACTTACTGAAGGCAAAAGCAGACAGAGGACGGACCCATCTGCTCCCCGAAGAGAAATGCGCGTTGCCGGAGCTGAGTCCCTGCTCCCCACCGCGTTCCCTGTCTCACGGAGGGCTCTGCCAGCCCCCAGCGCAGCCCCATGCCGCGCACCCGCAGCCGTCCCCTGCAAGACTTCAGCCAAAGCCCCGGCTCCTCTGAGAACCTGACACTGCCACCAAGTTCAAAACGACGTCATGCTTGCGTCTCTTCTATGCCAGGCCACTTGTTCCTCCATCCTGCCCGGAAAAGACCCAAAATCAGGGTGGGAGCAAAGGATCCCAGACCCCGGAGCTGGTCGGGAGCTGCGGGAGTGCGGCACATCCCGGCCATTCCCCCTCCCTCCTTGCAGCCCATTGGGAGAAAGGCGCCTTGAGGCACAACCATCACCTTATTCCTTCTCCACAGCCTCTGGAGAAGGTTCGTCTGGCCTCCCAAAGCCCCCCAGCCCCCACAGCAGCACCACCTCACAGTCCCCGACGCCAGCATCCCTCCCCACCACGGGCAGCCCCACCAGGCTGGTCGCTGCTGGAGATTTCTTTCCACCCTCTGCCTCCTGGCGAGCTCGGCGCTGCGAGCTGGAGGCCGGCTTGACATCTCAATCCGGAGATTAGGACAGAGACTGGTCACTTCCCAGTTCTGGCGAACACCCTTCAAATAATTTGATTAATCATCTTAGCCCCACTCGGCGCAGTTGGCATCCTCCAGAATCAAAGCCTCTCCCGAAACGCTGTGTCGGAAAACCGTAAAGCTGCTGTAAAGGTTCAACCAAGCATGGACCGAAGCAGAAGCCGGCGCTCCAGAGGCTGTGCGCTGGGTTGGCTAAATATTCCCTCTAAATATCTCTACAGCTAGCAGTCAGAGACATATGAGATGTGTAACAAATTGCACAGGGACCGCTTTCCTTCTCTCACTGTTAGGAGGAGATGTTCTTTTTTTTTTTTCCCTCCTGCATTTCTATTTATCACCACGCAAAAAAAAAAAAAAAAAAGAAAAAAAAAAAGAAACCTGCCAAAATGGTTTTATATTTTCACTTGGAACAACAACATTTGGACGGCCCCAAGGATAGCAATTGCCGTAATCATGAAAAAGTAATACTTTGCGCTTCTGTAGTCCCTTTCATCCAAGCATCTCGCAGTACTTTGCAAACGTTGGCCCCGGTCCTGCGGGGGCCCATGCACATGGATCATCCTGCACAGGAATGGATTCCGCTGGGCTCAGCAAATGAGGAGCGGGGGCTCCGCGGGGCTCCGGCGTCGCTCACCTCCGCGCTCGCCCCGTCAGCTGCTCCAGCAGCGCTCGCGAGAGCATCCCGAGGTATTTGTTGATATTTAAGTCTGAGCTCCTGGAGTCAAGGGACTGTTTCCCTTTTCCAGATCTGTCTGGTTTGTCATCCCCATGCAAGCCCTACAACAGGAAAGCCTGGAAAGCAAAAGACAGACAAACCCAAAGTACTTTCTTTCCAGCGTGGTGTTTTTTCGTGGGCTCGTGTCTCTTCGGAGTCATGCTTCAGGATTTCTGCATTTATTATCACCAGAAGAGAGCAATTCCCGCACTCCAATACCTACAAAAGAATAAACCCAGCTGATCTCAAACTGCTCAGGGAAAACTATGGCAGGGAGAGCCATTTGCCAAAATCTGCAGCAGTGAAAAGAGCAAGCCTCAAATGTCCTTGTTCCCAGTGCCTCCCCCCACCAGCAAGACAACCATGGTCCAAACAGTCGAGGGTTTGGTTGGAGTTTCTGCTGCCAGTGTTTTCTTCCTTAAAATCAAAAACGTTTTCTTTCCTGCGGTACCCGAATGTCCCAAAGCCCCACCAGGGATGCGAGGCCAAGACCCGCCACGGGCAGCACCCCTCCTCCACCCACTCATGGCAAACAGCACCAACGTTCAAGGTGAATCTCAAGACGCAGACCTCTTACAGGGCTCCTGGGGGTCATCCCCCACCAAATGGAGACCTTTTGTGTCTCCCCTTTGGCCTTGGGCTCGACACCTCCACGGAGGACATGCCATCACTAACAGTGAGGCAACAGAAGACAATCAGCGTCCCCTGCTATTGCTACGAGAGCGGTTTCCTTCAAGCACGAAGAGGAGGCCCCTTCCTCTCTGCACCCCAAGTCTGGTGTTGTGGGGTCACCAGGTTGATCACGAGTGTAGGGACAACGGTGGTTTGCAAAAAAGAGCCACCAAAAAAGAGCCCTGGACAAGCCATTGGCAGCGCATCGCCGGGACAGCTCGGCTGAGAAGGAAGCATGGTCCTGCAGAGGCACCCGGACGTCATCTGGTGCTTCGCTGGACAACTCAAAGGTGTTTATGGCCACCCTGGCAAGCGCGGCCCGAGGTGACCAGCTACCAAGCAGGGCTGATGGCTCTTCAGGGCTGTTTTCAGAGAGTCACAGAATGGCGGGGTTTGGAAGGGCCCTCTGGAGATCACCCAGTCCAACCCCCTGCCAGAGCAGGGTCACCCAGAGCAGGTGGCACAGGAACGCGTCCAGGCAGGTTTGGAATGTCTCCAGAGACGGAGACTCCCCCACCTGCTCTTGGGGGGCACTTCCAGCAAACGATAGGGCCTCTCTGTGCCCCAGCTCCTCCCTCTGTGAGGAAGGACGCGTTCGACGCACTTGGAGGCGTACGGCTGAGCAGCGCCGCAGCCTGCGGTTAAAACGCAGCAGGATTTCAAACCGCCCTTTTAACCTCTCTTAGCTCCGCGCTATCTTCCAGCGAGATGAAGCTCTCCTGTCCGCCCAGCCCAGCGTCTTCGTCCCAGCCTTGCCAGCCCCAGCCTTGCCTCCCCTGACCCCCTCTCCCCCCAGCACACCCGTGCAGGCACTCGCGGGCGGCCGGAGCGCCCTTGGCACTGGAGGGGAGCGAGATGCGAAGGAAGAGCATTAGGTGGAATGAGAGATAGCAAAAAGCACAGGCATATCAGACGTCTCCAGGCAAGATAACACGATAAATAATCAATCAATCCCTACAAAATCCTTAAGTGCTTGATGTATCCTCCTGCAAATTGAATCACTTCTCCTACCAGGAAGTTCTCTCTTGTAAATAAATGAGAGCAGAAATGGCCCATATTGAAAAATAATGTTGTTAAAACCACTGATTAAGTTTTACACAAGCATATGAGAGCAAACTAAAAGGTTTTAGCTTTTTAATTTAAGAAATGAGGAATATGATATAATTTCAATTTGTGATGAGATAAGATGTTCTCGATATTGTGGCTTCAATTGGATTATATCCTAATGTACTTTTATAAAGTGTCAGGCTAGCTGCAGATTAAGGTATGTGTGTAATATTCTTTATTAACAATTTAATGGACTTGCTTTCACTCTATCCATCTTAATCAGTGTTTCCAGTCCACCTGGGAGATCTAGTTAGTGCAGAACCTGAAACTCCAACCTGATGAAAGAGGGAACTCAGTGATCCGTCAGTGTCAAAAACAAGAGGGAAGCACTGATAAAAGACTGTCGAGGATCATCTTTAACCTCCTGTCATCAGCCCCACTCCAAGAGCTCTCAACAACCGCTCCTGGAGTCACTCAATGAGACATATGCCCTCCTCGGATCTGCGTTCTTCCCCTGCCAGAATATCAAAGGGGCTTTTGGCAACAGGCAGGACTTCCTGGATCACAAAACGCGGTTGCCTCGTCTCGAGGGACCCGCTCCTATAATCCTATTTTACAGTCAAACGCCAGCATGAGAGCAGCCTGGTTGTGTGGACTCTCCAGCGCCCGTCCATAGTCTCCGCTCTGGCGCTTAGACACTTCCATCTCATTTCCCTCTGAAATTTATTCATGACTAGTTTGTATCTGCGTGTTCCGGTATCAACACTGGCCTTTAGCTTCACTAGCTCCTCTCCCTCCCTCCTGTTTATCTGCCTGTGCGATCACATCTCCTCTCAGCCCTCATTTTGTCAGGCTAAACCAGCTGTGCTTGTTCAGTTGCCTCTCACGAAGGCGCTTTCCAACACCTTCCCCACCATAATGACACGTCTCTCCACCTCTTCCAGCTTCCCAGGCCCTACACAGCCCTCAGAGTCCCACCCTGCTTCTCGTGCAAAGGCTTTTCCGTCTCTCCTGGAAATGCCGTCTCTCCAGGTGGCTCCAAGCACCCTTTGATTTAAGCAGCCGCCCGTCCCGGACGGCTCCTGCCGTCCAAGCACCCGCCTCTCCCACCCTTGGACCCCCCAGGAGGGCTAAGTCCTTCACCCCAACCAAGGCCTTTTGTCCTGCAGGTCTTGGTGAGAAATCGGTGTTTCACACACACGCCAACCCACCGCGGGGCGAGCGGGATGGCTCCTGACACCCTGCACGACTTCTCCCCGCGGAGCCGGTTCCCCGCCTCCCCCTTCCCCTGCACGCACCGCGGCTTGGGGCGCGAAACCAGGAGCAGCAGCCTTGTAAATAATGGCCAATCAGGAAATAAATAAATAAGTAAGTAAAATAATGCATATACATCTCATCTCCTTTAATTCCCTTGCAATGCGATGATTCTGCAAGGGTGGGTCGGTCGTAGCTGCAGGTGCTCCCGGACGGGGGAGGAGCGCAAAAATGAAGTTGTTTGCGGCTTTTGATTCCATCCCTGGAATTATTTACAGCTGCAGGCAATATTAAACTATGTAGAGCAAGTGTCCTCATTTACATGCTAATTCATTTATACCCTCTGGATTGATTTCTCCAATTCATTTTCAGCCCACTAACTCTTCTGATATGAATTATATTATCACCTCCAGAACGGCAGCAGGGAAATGTGACGAAGCCACCCCAGCTCTTCTGATCTCTAATTGCCCTGGCTGTTCAGAGCCGGCGTGGCCAGCTGCAGCTTCGCCTCCCGGCTACCGGCACCCAGCTCCCGGAGAAGAACCGGCGGCGCGGCTCGGGGAGCCCATCGTCCCACCTCCATCGCTGGGTCCCGTTCTGGGGAAGACCCGACACCTTAAGCTCGCTGCCTTTGGAAATCATTCCCTCTTTCTGCCCCGGAGGAGGAACCACCTCATTTCAGAGAGCAAAAGCAACGTCCGTCTGGGTTCTGCAGGGGGAAGTCCTGGAGCCGTAAGGAAATTGAATTAATCCTCAACTTCCCAAGGGCCTTTCTGAGGCTTCTCAGCTTTTCACAGCAGCCTCACACCGTACCTGGGCAGACGGGACACATCCCCAGTCCTCCCTGCCTTGGGAATGAGGTACCCACCCGTGGAAAGACACAGTGCCCGGGGGATGGAGAAGAGCAGGGAAGTCTGTCCGGAGGAAGCAGCAGCTGGAAGCAGTAGGACTTTTCTCCCACTGCTGGATGAAGGAGGTTTAGGTATCCTTTTCCAGGAGGTGTATCCAAAGGCATTGTCCCACCTCTCTGGAAGACCTGTCTGAGGTTCTGCCAAGGTAACAGCGGAGAACGGAACCGTCTCCTGCCCTGACTCTACCTAAGCAGAAGGGTGAGTCTCCAGGACACCAGCCGGACACGAAGGAGGGGGGCGAAGTGTAACGAGGTGGATTTCATCAGCCAAAAGTCTCATCGACTAACCATGACACCAGTTTTAGTCCTGGACCAAATTTCACTCAGAAAGCCCATTAAAGCCCGACCCCTCTGCAGAGCAGGCCTTTCACTATTATCTATTATTCCTCATGATGTTTCAACAGCTGATTTCTCATTTTTTACAAATATCTTTTTTTTTAATTATTATTATTTTTTTTAAACTACCATGGACAAAATAAAGAAACATCAGAGTCTATAACTCTGTGTTCCAGGACTGTTTGCCCCTTGATCTGTGGCATGGGCTGATGTCCCTTTAGCAGAGGACATCTCTTTCCCTCTGACTCGGCGTTTCGGCATTGGCTCTGTCGCTGGTTAAGAGTGAATTCAAAGGAAGGGATTGGGATGTTCTCACTCTGCGGAGCATTTGCCCGTCCTCCCTCCCTGCAGCCAGATTCGGGTGCATCAGTCCTGTAGTAGGGGCAAATCCACCTCCCTGAGCTTGAGTGAGTTGCGGTGGACACCTGTGCATCCAGAGACCATATCGGTGCTTCACAGGCACTGGTTAATCAAGGTGCAAACCCAACTCTGGTACCCGTTTGAGTTGGCTGAGGGGCCCGTCAAGAAGGAAAAGCTCAGACAAACAAAATGTCCAAGTCTGGACCACTGTGGTTCAGGCTGGCCAGAAGCTTCCCCCTCCCTTTGGCCCGAAGAGGCGTTCAGCACAGAAATCCGACTTGTGGGATGGACACCCCACACCGTGGTACATACAGACACGTCCAAATCCGATAAACGCACACGGCATTTGGTATTTTAAAGTCTTCTAGAAGCTTTTCTACAGCCTAACTCCTCCCTTGCTCTCATCCCAGCATCTCGTTTGAACAGCACGCAGCCGGGCAGACGTCCCAGAGGGATCAAAAGGTCCCGGACAGTTGGAAGTTAAACGAGACCTCCAAAATCCTGGGTGAAGTGAAAGCTATAGGGAAATTAAGCCATTTTTTTCTGGCTGGCAGGGAAAGGACGGCTCTTTGCTCCTGATTTACACCGTCTGAAACAATTAACTTGTGAAAGCCAAGATACCGTTCCCCCTGGCATCCAGTGTTTATTATGCTTCAGACCATTTCAAATGAGCACTTGAAAAGGAGAGGGAGCCCCTCTGCCTCCTGATCACTTGAGGGAGGGAGAAAGTTGTCCTAAATGGAACAACAGACTGTCCCTTCTTAATGCCACTTCAAAGCTCCTCGGACAGGAAAATTGATAATTGCGTCAAGTACAGTTTTTCTAAACTTCATCATTTAGCGCTGAAAACTGGGCTATTGAATTCATATAGTTCTTTGATCAAGACCAGTTAATTAAGTTATTCCCTTGATATGACTCTTATCACTTTAGTGCCAGACCTACATCACACTTACGCAATTCCCATACCGGCTTTGATATGCATCGTATAAGCCTCCCAGACCATAATCGCTGCGTTTCTATAGATTCGCGGCTACCTTACCAGTTTCACCCATAAGGACGGGCTATAGGTCAGCTATTAAAAGAGCGATTGTGCAGCCCAGAAGGTTCCTGGACAAATTGTAACCAGGGAAATTACATACGGACTGAAACTAGACCCGTGATTTCTTCCAGAAGTTGGAATTCCAGTTACAAACTCTCCGTGCCTCCCCAGTCTATTTTTTGAAATATATCCAGCAATACCGATAAAAACTATGCAGCTGAGTATTTATTTTAACCCCCATCAGCGAGACAATGAAACCTGATCTGTTCTATCGCAACAACGTCACACTTGCAGTAAGAAAAGACAATAAAACTGAGTGCCAATTCTGAAATACGGCACACCCGTCACTGCACTAAGTCTCAGGCATCTCCGTTTAAGCAGGTTTTCCCTGATTTCTCCCATCCACTCCCCTCCCACACCCCCTAGATCACCTTCTGCCCTGGCCACCCCTCGCTAAGGCTGTCCCATGGCCTCTCCTGGCCACAGCCAGTGGTTTCCCTGCCCCGCGCAGCTTTCGGTGACTCCTGTCATTCCTTCCCACCTTCTGACCCTTCATCTTCTCAGCCCTCCTCCAGCCGCCCCTCTGTTTCTGACCAACCATCCAGGGGCTCGTTCAGCAAATCCTCCTCCTCCACACTTCTGCTTTCCACAGGAGAGTGACAAGCTCCAATTTAGGTCTCCACAGTTTTCCTCGGGCTTATCCCCTTAAACCGGATTAGCTAACGTCTTAATGCCAGTGACACCAGTCACAGCTCACCATCTGATCCTGCCTTTCAGGATTTGCTGCATCTATGCACTTTCCATTGCTAAACTAGATCCTGTGATCTTCCCTTCCAAGGCCTCCAGCTCCCTGTCTCCATCATCCTGGATGGCTAGTTTCACTCTTCACATCTAGGAGATGCCCAGATCTCCTCCTCCGCTCCTCACCTGACTCCTCCAGGGTCTGAACCCTTCCAGCTCCCTGGCAGCCTTTGCGCTTTCCCTGGTTTGATACCTACAAGTTTCTCTTCCAGACCGTCTCCTTCACTTTGAGGCACAGCCCCCCTGGAAAACTCACGACACCCCTTCCTTGGGCCTCCTTTTTCTTCAGTGTCAGGTACAAAATCTTGAGGCAAACAATTCAAGGCCTCGTTTCCACTCATCTGACCCGACCCGTTCCCATATTGACCCTGCTTGTGGTTCTCCACCCCACCAGTTTGGCAAGGCCCAGCCTCAACACCCCCATCCTCTGGGTTTGTCTACTCTTCCCATCTCACAGCTTCCTTCCCCACCTCCTTTTACACACAAAGCAGTCCACGTGGTGACTCCTCTTGCTTCTTTTAAAGCCTCTTTACAGACCTACGTCCTTCCCGAGCTTATCCCAAGCCTTCCCAAGACATCGCGAGGTGGAGACGCCGCTGCTGTAGCACTCTCCAAGCAGTTGCATCAGGAAGTCATTTTCCTCCCACCTCCATCCCTTTGCCCCAAACCAGCTCATAAACACCTTGGGGTCAAAACAGCACTTCATCAAACTGTCTGTCCCCATCGCCTCTGCGTTCCTGACTTTTAGCCGGTCTCCTGCTCTCCAGGTGGAGGTGAGGGACTCTCCATAGCCCAGGAAAATGAGTATTACAGGGCAAGGACCAGCACGCAGCTCCTGAGGAGGTTCTGCACCTGGCACCCACTCGCGACCAAGGGGAAGAGATGGTGTGAGCTGCAACTTTCCACCATGGTCCTTCCTTGCTGGGATGCAATGGGAGCAGCGTGGAGGAAAGGCAGGCAATGGTGGCTCTTGGCCCGCTCACTCCCATCCCACCTCTGGGTGCTCCCCAGCATCCCCACCACGGCTCGCTCTGGTCCCCAGCTCTTCGCAAAAAAAAAAAAAAAAAAAAAAAAAGTCCCATTCTCTTCATCGATGAGGCTCTCCCTCCCCGCACACCTTCCCGTTGTGCCCTCCTAAAATAAAACCCCAACCAAGAAGAGTCACCAGCTGGAGTTTAATTTCAGACTCCAAGGCGTATCTGGAGCCAATTTGCAATGCGCTTACTCCGAAAATCGCCCTCCCCTGTGACGCTTGACAGCTCCAGACCACAGTCCTGCTCTCAGCTCCGAAGGAAAAATGTTTTAATTTGTCACAAACCAATTATAGCGTCTCATCTATCCCTGAATTACTCATCTTGGCTACAGTCTAGGACAAAGGGCCCCTCTGAGAGGAGATTAGACATGGATATTAACAAGAGAAAAAGTGTCCACTGTCTCACCTTGCTGGGGACGCGGCTTCCAACGAGACAGGAAAAGGAAACCCCTCCTGACTGACAGCCGGAGGGAGGGCTCCCGTCCCACAGCAAATCCCTCGTTTCACGCGGAAGAATGGTCACGACAAACTCCATATTCAAATAATATTCATGCATGGCAGATAACAGAGTCACGGCTGGCAGAGCTGCAACATGAATATAAATAACCTTCGCTCCCTTGGTTGCTACCGCAGCCACTGCGCCGGAGCTGGGCGAAGGGGTGGCGAGGGGTGTGGGTGCTCCACGGGGGGCAACTGCCTCGTCCGAGCTCCACGTGCCACCCCTCTAACGAAGCCCTTTTCCCTTTCCCTGCGTGAGGCTGGAAGGGCCTCCCATGGGCTCCCAGCTAAGAGGTCCTCTCCGGCCACCTCCTCCCACCCCAGCTGCCAGGCAGGTTTGCTGCTCTCACAGGGCGCACCAGCATCCCTCTGAGTCCTTGCTTTGGACCAAACCCAGCTCCCCAGGCCCCAAGTCCCTCCATCCTTCCCTTCCCACCCCTGCGCTGGCCTCGGGCATCACCCTTCAGCCTGACAGCCAAGGGCTGTGGTGTCACCTTCCATGCTGAGACACAGCCTTGAGGATGCTTTTGATCCGTCCCGTCTCCTGCGCGGCTCGGGTATCGATTCATCCAGCTGGGAATGGGAGGTGACGCTCAGAAGCAGCACACAAAGCTCTCAGAGGCAAGAGGCTCTTTGCACTTACAGTCCCAACCGCGACGAGCCCCGGACACTTATCTCAGCAGTAAGGACAGAAAGCTGGAGGCAGCACCGGCCTCTCAGTCAGCTGGAGGAACTGGATGGGTTCCTGCTTCATCTCAAGTTGACTCAAGGCATCCGAGGGCAGCCACGGCGCTCCCTTCCTCCCCGTGCCTGCTGCAGATCAGCTTCTTCCTTGGATGAAGAGGGAGACGATGAAAGCCAATTTCCCTTTGTGCTCATGGCGAATAATTTGGAGAATTCCCCTTGTTTACTCAGAACTGTTAATGATGCGTCAGAAATTACCTCCGAGATTGTAATTAAAGAAAACAGCAGAAGAGAGAGAGAGAGAGACAGACACACGCACACTGCCTGATCACAGCTTCATCTGCAAGTCTCGACGTGCTGGAGCCGACACCAGCCTCCCCGTCACCCCGAGCCTGCAGAAGGACCCCCGGGAGCATCCCAAAGGGCAGAGACTCAGGGATGCAGCTCCCGTAAAGTCCCTCGCACTCGTTTTCAGCTACAAAGAAAGCAGCAGCAGCACTCCAGGTATCCAGGAGTTGGTGAGGCCACGAACCCGACCAGAGGCTGTCAGGAAATGAGCGGGAAGCTCAGCCCCCTTAAAACCTTTTTGGAGGTGGAGCGGCTGACCTGGGAGAGCAATTAAGCTCTCAGTCATCACCGAAACGCAGACACCCACATGCACACAGCAACATATCGGTCAACTCCCTGCGAGCCTGACCTCGGGGCTCGGCCTCTGATGGGGCTGGAGCACAGACAGTCCTCTCCCGCAGAGAACGGAGAGGAGTTTGATTCCTGCTGGGTTACAGGAGGGTGCCTGTAATTGCCTAATTACCCCGGGGTGACCGCTGTGGAGAGGCAGCCGGGAGCTGGTTTCCCAACGCCTCCCTCCCTGCTCGGTCCCAAGGCCAAATCCTCCTGCTTTGCCTCCTGGAGCACTTCCACCGGGCGAGCAAAGCTGGTTGCACCGGGAGAGCAAACGGGGGGTCAGGCGGGGGAATCGGCTCAGCCGAAAGCAGCCAGCTGGAAAAAAGCCCTTCCCTTCCTCCACCTTAGCCAGCGGCTTACTTCGTCTAGGGTTTGTTTCAAGCTGTGGATTAGGAGAGTGGTGGAAATGCAAATCCTTTGAGTCCCAAATTCAAGACAGAGGATGGAGGAACAAGCTGGGTTGTCCTCACCTTCACAACCGGCGGCTGACTGGGTGCGCGGGAGCTGCGGGGCTGGGCAGGCTTGGTACAGACCCTGGCCATGACCGGAGAGCCCTCCATCAGGACAGAGAAGAGTTTGTGTCTCTGGGCAGGGTGCCTTTGGGTCAACTACTCCATTATTTATCTGCTCCTCTTTGGTGTAGAAATAATTGAGGTCAGTCTTGCAGGCAGCCTCACACCAGCCCATGACCTGCTCCCGGTGGCACAGCGAGGAAGGCTGGGCCCTCTCTCCACTCCCATTCTCAAGATTTCTCTGCCTAGAGATCATTTAAATCTTTTAAACCCACATAGCACTTCCAGGTGAGCCTCATATCTCCTAGACCATGGTCACCAACTCCAACAGACTCCAGATGGGAGAAGCAGCTGAGTTTTCCCTTCAAAGCCTCTTCTTTGGAGGCAGGTAAGCACGTAGCTAGCCGGTGTAATGACTGCCTGCTTTCTGGCAGCAGCTGGCCCTCTCATGAAAGCAAACCCTACAGAGGCCAAACCCTACGCTCATCACCAATGCAGGGCCCCAGGGGGTGTAGTTTAAGCACCTCGTGATCACTTTCCTGCCTAGACCCATCTCCTGCCTGCCCTTCAGGTTGGGCAAAGGTTAAACTGCCCCGTGTCTCCCAGAGAGGGAAGGACTGGATGAGTTTGGACGATGCCGCCACCCCCAAATCCATACAAATTAAACCTCGAGAATGGAGAATCTGAGCCTGAAAAGATGAAAGCCCAGCAATAACGACAGCCTGGGATAGCGATAGGAGAGGGACCCTCTCATTAGGACTGACTCATTTCTCCCCTTCATCAGAGGAGGTTTCAGCTCCGTCCCTCTTGGCTGGCAGCCCACGCTGGCAGGTTTCATTCTGGGGATTTGCTGCTGATGCCCAGATCTGGGAGAGGGGCTGTCTTCCCTCCCCTCATCCCTACACACCACCCCAGGAAAGAAAGAGCTTCCCGACAAGCAGACCGGGATGGCAAGGCACAGCCCACCAGCCCCTGTGCTCAGCGTGTCCCCCCAACCCAGGTCATCTTCCCCTCTGGGCGAGCTCAGGTGAGCATGGAGCAAAGAGCGCGGTGACAGCACTTCCATCAGTGTTTTAACCCAAGGAAACCACAGTTCAGTCGTTTGGGTCATCAATGCCATGGAACATGCTCTGCCTCTCGTCTTCTCCCCCAGACTGCTGGCTAGGCTGGGGTCCCACAAGGCTTGGGGACGCGTGCGATGCTAAAGCAGCAAGGGGGAAAATGGACTTAGCCGAGAGAAGTTTGACATGTCAATGAAATCACTGAGGAATCCCTTGGTGCTGCTGCTCTCCCGGGACCTGCAGTTGGTCTGCAAGCTCTGGGCAGGGGAGCCTCTCCACCACAGCTACGCCAAGCTCCTGCTACCGCTCCCAGCTCCAGAGGAGGATCCTCAGTGCTCACAGTGACCAGGGCAGCCCACACCCCAGTAACCCACACCCAAACTCGCGCTGGGACTCTCGAGATTTGCTCCAGCAACTCTTTATTGGACAAAAGCATATGCAGGTACAGGGTGACCCACCACATGTCTACACATGGCACACACTGTGGGCACCAGGAACCCCCTCGGGCACTTGGTACCTCACCCAGCACACCCCTGCGGTGCCCGGGGCGGGCTGCCTGGGACAGAGAGTCCCACTGCCACCTCGTGGGTAAGGGATGCATCGCCTCCACTTTGCCAGCGGGCACAGCGGGCAGCGAACCTCCTCCCTGCAAAATTCCAGGTCCTGCTGGAGAGCAGGACCCAAGAAACCCCAACGTACCTGGCTTGGAGGAGGAAGAAGGGAAGGGCAGGGAACCCCACGCATACCAGAGTTAGAGACATGAATTATTCCGATCTTTCCCTGCCCATCTTCATCCTTGCTCCCCAAGTTGAGTGGGAAGAGAGGATGCTGCCACACAGTGCAGGGGTCTGGCTCCAGTCACTGTGGACTGAGGGAAGAGTGGAAAGACCCACTGCCAACAGCCCAGGACCTGCTCAAACTCTCCTGGTCCCACCAAGGTGAACCACAGCACCCCTTGAGGGCGCTGGCTGTCCAGGGACAAAGCCTCAGGAGATGAAATGCTGGTTCCACACGGAAGACTAGTGGGTGAGGCAAACCCATTAATTCCCTTCTGCTCCCAGTTAGCACCAGGTTGTTAAAAAGAAGACTTCTGTTTGTCTTCGGCAGGATGGGCAATGAAAACCCTGCTTCACTGTGCAGTCAGAGAGAGAAGGAAGCTACAAATCTCCCCCACAGAGGGAATGAAGCAGTAAGCAACCTCTCATGGCTTTGAGAAACCAGCCTACAGCACCTCCCAAAAGGAGGTCTGGAAACAGAGCACTATTGCTGAAACCTCTCTGGGTCTAGGACATCCCACCCCATAGATACAGAGGTGGTTCTGCTCCCTGCCTCCCCTTGGCTGGGGCCTGCAGCTCCAGTTTGCACTGGCATAATAAGGGGGAGACCCTCAATTGCTCTTGCCCCATAGCACCTCCCTCTCTGTGTCTGATCCTGGCCAAAGAGCCACAGCGCACGCAGGGGGGGAGGAAGGGAGGGAGAAAGGCTCTTTCGCAGACCGGCACAGCGTCCTTGGTGCAGCCCTGGCTGACATGAGTGGGGCACTGTGGGGTGACACGCAGTGCCATGCTCCTGCATTCAGGATGGTAATCACCCAAGCAGTGGATGGGCAAATTGAGCTCTGTCCTCCTGAGCTGCCGAAGAGGCTGAAGCCAGCTCTGAGCTAGGTCCAAAGAAGAAAAACAATCTCAAAAGTCCATCTTCTGGGAAAGGCATCCTTGGGCCCCACACCAGGGCCAGAGGGGATTCAAACCGTCCATTTGGTCCGCAAACCTGCAGGCTGCATGTCAGGGAGCAGAGAAGCCTCATCACAGTCCTGCATGACTCCAGAAAAGCAGCAGTGAGGAATGAACATCCCTTTGATGACCCTCTCTGGGCCGTTGGGCAAAGGAACATCACTCTGGAGCTTTACTCTTATTTTTCTGCTTCCATATTTTGGACAAGCGGAACTTGTTCTTCTTCTTGTCTGTCTCCTGGCTCTCGAGAGATCCATCTGCAGGAGAGGGAGCAGACACAGAGCAGGTTGAGACCCACAGCCCCAGTGCCACCCAGTGCTGCTCCGTAAGAGTAGAAAGGGCCCTTACCCAACCTCTGGATCATGTCTGCCAACATCTGGTCCTCCTCTTGCTCTCTGTAATGGAACAGCATGGCATTAGAAAACTGCCACGTTTCATGACAAGGTGGTAGACATGAAAAACCCTGCAAAGACTACTGTTGTTCCCATTGTCAAAATGACCAACCTCCACAGCACACCCTAAGAAGAGTGCAGGAAAAAACCCAACCAGTTAGAGGAGTCCCAGACATGAGCAAATTGCATCTGGTTTCCTTGAAATCAAGGCTCTGTGCGGGGACTTCCAGACCGTGGCAGTCCAGCACTGCGGCAGGGAGGCCGCTGCCCCAGCTGGCCTATGAATCATCTGAACTCACTGAGTGGTGAAACACCACCACACCCGAGGAGATGAATAAAGGTTAAGACATCAGCAGCCTGGGGTGCTGCAGAGGTGCTCACTGCAGTCAGGGACAAACACACTGCTGTCTCCTTGGGCCTGGGCAAGGCCAGAGCCAAAAGCCTGAGCATTACTAGAATCCTCAAGCTGGAGTCTGTACCCCGAGGTCAAGAAACGGAGGCTGCTCTCAGCAACAGGAGGCACAAATCCAGCTACTTGACACAGCAGTCTTCCTTTGAACTTGGGGCAGGATCCACCTCTCGGCTACAGTTGTTCTTTCAGCTGCTGCAGCAGACAAACATTCCTGGCTTCATGTTCCCAGAGTCCTCCTGCAGCTCCCATGCTGCCTCCATCCTCCCCAGCTCCAGCCTCTCCCTCTCTTTCCCAGCCTTATACATTTTCACAGCCCTTGTCCTCACAGCAGCATTAGCTTGACAGAGCACTGAACATGGCTGCGGTCCTGATCTCAGTTTCTAACAGCTGCCAAGGAAGCAACGGCAGCAGCATTTAGGACAAGATGGTTGGTGACAGGTCACCACCCACCTCTCATGGAGCAGAAGTCTGGATTACAGCCATTCATCCACCCCTACAGCCTGGGCAGCAGAGGAAATCATCCCCAGTGTTGGCTCATCTCCCACCATCTGAAGGCCCTCACCTGAGTCTGTCCTCATCCAGGCACTCCACGATACTATTCCGATCATTGACCGTGTTTAGGTACGAGTCCAGCAGCTCCTTCTCTCGCTCCTTCTCCCTGTGTGTCTTCAGTTCCTCTGCACAAGACAAGAGAAGCCCATCTCACAGCTATAGGTAAGTACCTCCCCGCTGTGGCTGCTGCCTCCACCCTGCTGCAGCAAGTCCCTCTCACAGACCCAAATTTTATCATCCTCATGCTCAGGGGCACATCTTACATCCCCTCAGAAAGCACAGGTGGGTTGGATGCTTCAGGGTGTCTGCACCTGACAGCTCGACAGCACAGTCGGGAGACACCCTGCAGTGAAACTGCAATCCCTGGCAGTGTCATTCAGCTCTGAAGGACATCCCAGGGCTGGCACGCAGAGCGGAGGGCTCCACACAGCCAGGGGCCAGTAGGACTCTCAGCGCAGCTGGTCCTTACCTGGCTTGCTCATGAGATGTCGCAGCTCCGTCTCAATGTTCCACTGCTGCTCCTCCAGTTTCTGCTGCTTCATCCTGGAAGGAACCACAGAAGTGATGAGTTACTGCCTCTCCCTGCCCCAGGGATGGACACTTCTCATGTTGTGCTAAAGCCTCTTCTCTACACTGCTGACCACATGGGTGCTGGCGAGTCAAGGGCAATCTTCCTCCATCACATTTGTAAGGTTTCCCTCCCCACAAACTCATCACAGACCCTGGGTGCCCATCAGTGCTCAAAGGCCCATCAGCTAATACCTCAGGATACTGGCAGTTCTCCCAGAGACGTCCTCAAGCCCTCCCTCATCCTACCAATTGGCATGTTATTTTTTGGGCTGCCACATTCCCTGTCCTTCCCTGCTTACCGCTCACAGGTGAAGTGCATAAGCAGAAGGGTGAATTTCTGGTTGTACTTACTTATACATCAGCTCTGATTCCTGTCTGAGCAGCAGCTGTTTCTCATGGATCAGTTTGAACCAATCCACCATGAGGGCATCCTCAGACTCGTCTGCAAAGGAGACAAAGGGCAAGACCCCTTCAGAAGCTGCATCGGTTCAGTCTCCCTGGCTTAAACACACAACCACTTGAGGGAGAGCCTAGGTTAACTTATATGAGCCACAGGCAACCTCACATGAAAACAGCTCATCTTTGGTACCCCTGGGTACAAGGGAAAGGGTGCAGATCACTCCCTGCAGGTCGAAGGAAGATGCTCACAGATACCCTACCACAGGGTACCCAACTCATCTTCCTTGTGGCCGGCCCAACTCTGCCATTCTGAATGAACTCACTGAGCCCTGCCAAATTGGAGCCAGCCACGACGGCCAGGCTGGCTTTGGATCCAAAAGCCAGATCAATAGCAGCTTTCCACTCCCCAAACTCCCTGATCTTCAGCCAAATAAACACAAGACCTTGCTCAAACAATATGTTAGGAAATAGCCAGAGAGGGTTCAAAATTCCCAGGGCTTTATCTTGCTATACCAGGTACCTTTGGCAACCTGGTGTCTCACATGCAGCATGAGCTCCTAGAAATGGAGCCAATAATGCCCAGGGGTAGGACATGAGCCTGACACCTTCCCACCATAACATAGCTGGCCCATGGTCTTCTTTACCTCCCTCGCAACCACGCAGCTGCTTCTCCAGATCCACTCCTTTCAATTCCAGCTCAAACAGCTGCTTCTCGATGTCACGCACCTTCTCCTGGATTTCCTCCTCGGAGAGGTAGTCTGGGTGCAGCTAGGAAAACACAATTAGGAACAAATACAGCTTTAGTGCCCTCAGACTGCCTGCTGAGGTCACAGCCCTAATGGAGATGGGAAGTGACATGAGGAGCCCAACTGCAGAACCATGTTCTGGAAGGGCCAAGGCAGCAGAGATGCAGAGCTGGCTGCTCCCAACAGAGCAGCGGCCACTGCAGTGTTACAGCACTGATACATCGGCTTAGTGATAACATCTACCCACACTCATTAATCCACAGACATTCCTCCTCCTTTGTTGGGGAAGGCTATGTCTACCAGAATTTTCTTTGTCACTGCCTTAATCCAGCCTCTATCATCCCCCTGCATGGAGATAACCGCAGTCTCTCCACCTTCTCTCTGCCCCACAGCCTTTCACCCTTTTCCCAGGGAGTCAAATAAACCCTCCCAATAAGACAAACTGAGATATTTCTGGGCAAGCACTCCAGTAGCACACCCAGCAACCCCAGCCTGCTCCTTTACACCAGGTTTCCAGCCATACCTTGGTTGGGGACACTGCTTCGGGGCTCTGGATGCTTTCCGGAACAGAGGGTTTAACTAGAAGGGAGAAAAAAAAAACAAAATCAACACAATAAACTTTAAATATTTTTGTGGTGTGGGACAGTGCCTACACCACCAGAGAGCACAACAGGTCCCTGCCACCCAACAGAGAGCAATGACGACAGGCGTGTATCGGCATGCCTGACTGAGGGGAGAGATGTGTCTGCAGGGCACAGGCAGTCACCTAACTCAGGTGTGACATGGGAGCTTGCACATGAGAATATTGACTTCCATGTTCATTTATTAGCTTGTTAAAACTCAAAGACACCTATTGTGGCAAAAGCCACCCCTTATTAAGCTTCCAAAGGATAGAACAGAAATATTGGGCTACTGTCACAGGAAACACCAAGATATACTTCAAAATGCCCCTCCAAGTGCTCTTGTACAAAGAAGCATCAGTAAATACTGATGAACAAAAGATGGTCTAGGGGACCTCAGCATAAGCCTCAGGAAACCAAGGTTCAATTCCTTCCACAAAACACTTCCTAGGTGAGAAGTCCCTTAAGCCCCACTACACAGCGTTATTTAAGCCCTGGACACCTATTAAAAATCAATCCTTAAGCAACGTGTGTTTGTTCCACTGTGCCTCAGCTTCCTCTGCCCAACTGTGCTGCAAGGATAACTACAGAAGAGTGTGAGGTATTCGGATACCCGAGGGGCCGGGCTGGATAATTACCACAGAGAGAGAACAGAGGCGTACGTGGATGATGTGATAGGAAGGAAAACTCTAGTATCAAAAGAGCAGGGCTGTAAAGGAGGCAGCAGCGGTGCAGGCTCAGCACACACAAGGAGAAAGACGGGACAGACTAGGGGAGCCCCCTGAGAGTCTCTGGCAATTGGTGCTGACTGGAGGCAGAGCTCAAGGACAGCTCTCCAGTCACCCAGTCCCTGCTCTATTGCGTTTCCCAGGAAGAGTGCAAAAGGAGAAGATGCTGGATGTGGCAAGCGGCTGTGTTGTCCCTGCACCGCTGGCCTCCATCAGGTTACCATTCCCTCTGGATGCTGCTCTGTTGGCCTGTACGCCACCTGCGACTCGCACGTCTCTCAAAGGTTCCTCCAAGAAGGACCTGGCCTGCCATGGGCAGCCTGCTGCTGCCGTCCAAGCAACACCTCCCTCTCCCACCTCAGCCCTGCACCTCCAGGCCCCTTCTGGCTGATCTCTGCAGCTTCTCCAACCAAGGCAGAAAGCTGCACCACTGATCGTGAGGAGGCCAAGGTCACTGGAGGGGAACAGCTAGTAAAACGATGCTTTCCTGACCAGCTCAGGGTGCGATATCCCCTGATAGCCTCAAGTTCTGTCTTGCCAGACACAAGATGGGTTGGGCTGCTTGCCTGCAAACTGGAAGTAGTACAGTCAGAGCCTCCTTTCTCAACAGAAAACACTACTTATACCAAAGAAAACTAACGACCTACAGAAATGCTCACCATCCATATTGCCCCATGCAACACATGGAGCACTAAGGGCAGGAACAGTAGCTGACTCTTCACAGTAGCTCTCTGAGTGCTGAGGTAAAGACCTATACAGAGGAGCAACAAGTCTCTCCTTAACCCACAGGCTGCCAAGCGACAGCGCCGAGAGAACAGCCTTTCAGATGGCAGACTTGCACAGATGTGGAAAACGGGGACAGACTGCTGGGAAAGTTTCCCGCAGCGGGCACTCCCCAACGGCAATCATTAAACTTTAGAAAGACGGATATAAAACCAGCCTCCCTTATCTTAACAGCACACTTCCTGGGAAAGATGTAATGCTGAACCTTGTGGCTGAGTCTGAGGAAAAGGGAGATGGAAAGTTTTGGGAAAATTATGTCAGTCTTTAAAATAGACAATGCAATTGGAGGTTGGATGCTTCGTAGCTGTCAGAGGCGCAGGCTGAGGACAATGCTGAAACCAGCTAACAACTACTACAGCATGAGGCCACCGAGCCATTGAGACCCATCCTGCTTGCTCCGAGACAAACATCAGGGTCAGGGCTGAGCCCTGCTGTGAGGACATTCTAGTCCAGACACGTAAGACAGTGCCAGGTGGGGTAAGGAAAGGGGAGAACAAACAAGTCATGCAAAGAGGACAGCAGCAAATATCAGGTTAGTTCCAGAAAGTTTCTAGCCCAACAAGAACTTAATCTGGCTACAGCCATAAAAGACAATGAAAAATATTTCTATAAATACATTAGCAACAAAAGGAGGACTAAGGAAAATCTCCATCCTTTATCAGAGGGCAGGGGGAAACACAGTGACAAAGGATGAGGAAAAGGCTGAGGTACCTAATGCCTTCTTTGTTTCAGTTTTTAACAGTAAGACCGATTGTTCTCTGGGTACCCAGCCCCCTCACTTGGATGACAGGGATGGGGAGCAGAACGAAGCCCCCATAACCCAAGGGGAAATGGTTAGTGACCTACTACACCACTGAGACACACACATCCATGGGGCTGGACGGATCCATCCAAAGGTACTGAGCTGGCGGAGGTGCTCACCACGCCAGTTTCCATCATTTCTCAGCAGTCCTGGCTAAGCGGGGAGGTCCCAGTTGACTGGAAGATAGTAAATGTGATGCCCATCTACAACAAGGGCCGGAAGGAGGATCTGAGGAATTACAGGCCTGTCAGTCTGGCCTCGGTGCCTGGGAAGGTCATGGAGCACATCATCTTGAGTGCCATCATGCAGCACCTACAGGACAACCAGGCGATCAGGCCCGATCAGCATGGGTTTATGAAAAGCAGGTCCTGCTGGACTTATCTGATCTCCTTCTGTGATAAGATGACCCGCTTAGTGGACAAGAGAAAGACTGTGGATGTTGTCTACCTAGACTTTAGTAAAGCCTTTGACACCGTTTCCCACAGCATTCTCCTGGAGAAACTGGTTGCTCATGGCTTGGAATGGCGTACACTTCGCTGGCTAAAAAAAACTGGCTGTAAGGCCAGGCCCAGAGAGTTGTGGTGAATGGAGTTAAATCCAGTTGGTGGCCGGTCACAAGTGGGGTTCCCCAGGGCTCAGTATCAGGGCCAGTTCTGTTTAATATCGTTGTCAACAAACTGGATGAGGGGATCAAGTGCATCCTCAGTATGTTTGCAGATGACACCACGCTGGGCGGGAGTGTTGATCTGCTTGAGGGTAGGAAGGCTCTGCAGAGGGATGTGGACAGGCTGGATCAATGGGCCGAGGCCAATGATTTGAGGTTCAACAAGGCCAAGTGTCGGGTCCTGCATTTGGGTCATAACAGTGCTACAGGCTTGGGGCAGAGTGGCTGGAAAGCTGCCCTGTGGAAAAGGACCCGGGGGTTGTTGGTCGACAGGTGGCTGAATATGAGCCAGCACAGTGTGCCCAGGTGGCCAAGAAGGCCAACAGCATCCTGCCCTGTATCAGAAACAGTGTGGCCAGCAGGACTAGGGAAGTGATGATCCCCTTGTACTCGGCACTGGTGAGGCTGCACCTCGAATACTATGTTGAGTTTTGGGCCCCTCATGACAAGAAAGACAATGAGGTGCTGGAGTGAGTCCAGAGAAGGGCAATGAAGCTTGTGAGGGGTCTGGAGTACAAGTCTTGTGAGGAGCAGCTGAGAGAACTGGGGTGGTCTAGCCTGGAGAAAAGAAGGATGAGGGGAGACCTTATCACTCTCTACAGCTCCCTGAAAAGAGGGTGTAGCGAGGTGGGTGTTGGTCTTTTCTCCCAAGGAAAAAGCAACAGGACAAGACGAAACAGCCTCAAGTCGCACCAGGAGAGGCTTGTATTGGATATTAGGAAAAATTTCTTCACCAAAAGGGTTATCGAGCATTGGAACAAGCTGCCCAGGGAAGTGTTTGAGTCACCATCCCTAGAGGTATTTAAAGTTGTGTAGACATGGTGCTGAGGGACATGGGTTAGTGGTGGACTTGGCAGTGCCAGGTTTATGGTTGGACTCAATGACCTTAAAGGTCTTTTCCAACCGACATGATTCTATCAGTCTATGATTCGCATTGTAGTGGGATATGTAGGAGAAAGGACAACTGGGTGTAGGAGGAGAGGTACACAGTAAAGCTGTGGTTGAACATACAGGAACAAACTGGATTAAGGGTAGGGACAAACTGGTCAGAACATCTTTTGAAAGTACAAGAAGCAGCAGCCTTGGCTGCTGCTACTGCGTGTCCTGCCAGCTGGAGTCTCTGGCTGACAGTTCTCTGCATTCCTTTCATTTCCCAAAGCCACTCAACTAGAGAGGAAGAGAGACATCAACTAGATCCCAATTCCCTTCGAATTAGGAGATGGTCCTCTTCATAGCTTTGAGTCTAAAGAATGACAGGGCAGCGACCCTGAAAAATCCCTATTTTAATTTATTCCCTTCCCACCAAATTCTCTGGTCCAGCTGGTTCCTGCTTAGGCCAAGCTGGCTAATTAAAATTAATGACACAGATTTTTCCCCAATGACAACAGCCACAGGCTTAGCCACAGAAAACTCAGGGACACATCTCCCATATTGACCACTCAGTCTGTCCCCTGACAGTGCAGAGGAGAGAGTGCCTTTTAGCAGGCAGAAGACACCTTACATGTGGTAGTGCTTTTCTTCAACTGGTCGCCCTCTTCCTCCTTCTTCGCAGAGCTCCCAGAGTCTTCCCAGCCTTGCTTTGAATTCTGACAGCTCCTGATAAGATCTGAGCTGGGGATCAACCTCTTCTTCATGAATCCACCAGATGAAGCTGGATTAAGAAGCACAGACAGGTTTTGGGTAAGAAATTTCAACCTTCATCTCATAAAAATCCCTTTATTGCCCAGCATCTCTGGCACTCATCCCTAGCCTCTTCCATTTCTAGTCCTAGTTCTCCTCTCTTGATGATAGCAAGGGGCACAAGCCCAAAGGAAACAGGGGAAAAACCACCGATTACAAAGCCAGAGTACAAGAGAAGGGCAGAGGAAAAGAATAAAAGGTTGGGAACCATCACCAAGATTTCTCACAATTTCACATTTATGCAAGAGAGGGTAAGCAAAATCTTGCTAGCTGTCTTGCAGAAGAAGGGCACCCTGTGAAGACCGAGTCCCTCTCCTGGGGGAAGGATGGCTCTCCAAATAAAGGCACCACAGGGCCAAAGCAGGTGCAGAAAGCAAGAATCCCTGAAAGCAAGACACAATCTCCACCAACGTGTTCCTCAACGTGTGCCTTGCAGCACTAATGCCTGTCCCTTGCCTGACTAGCAGAATGGAGGCAAAGCTTATATCCTTCATACCGGAGTCCTGCTTTGCTGATGGGACAACTAACGGACTTGGCTTTGTCTCCTTGTGTGCTGGGCTCCCTGTTCCCACCTGGGAGTTATCAGTAGGTTTCTTAGAGCCACCTTGGTCTCTGCAAAGAAGAAAGACAAAGGTAGGAAACCATTCTTCTTGCAGAATGGTCCACAGGAAGAGTTCTGGACATCCGGGGCTGGATCTGGGATAGTCACACTTTTCTAATCAAGAGTCCCACAATTTGAAATATGTTTTCCCTCCCCAGAGATGAAAGCCTTTGCCTTTTCCATCAAATTGTCAAACACAGAAGCATTAAAACACAGGAGCTCTTCCCTCCTACGTGTACGCAGACCTGCAGCAACAAATGCAGCTGCAGACACGAACATCCCCATTCACTTGTCACAGAGACCCACCAGCTCCAAGACACTCACTTGTTGGCCACAGGCTTCAACAGAGATCTCCACTCTGCTGGGCTCTCAGACTTGTCTTCACCAACGTTCTTGCTTCCTAAAGGAAGGGACATACCAAGATAACATCAGATCCTATAAAAAGAAACAAGCGAGATCTGTGTCTCAGGAGGATCTTAGGAGATAAGCCACGCACTGGGGTAGATACTGTGACGTTATTGCAGCAAACCAGCACCAGTTCAACAAGTTTAACACAGACAAATTCACATACAATAGATAGCAAATAACCTTGGTGGCATTTTAACCCTTTTGGATCTAACGCTTTAAACCTTATGCAGCTACAGAAACACAGCCACTGTGTGTAAATGAACGGGCATGTTCAACAGCAACGTAACACAACCAGCTCAGACCTCAGAGACCAAAGGATGGGGCAGGAAGTGTGGGAGAGAAAAAACCCACAAGCTCACAGCAAACTGCAGACAGATACTAATTCCGGCCCCCAAAAAAGACAGGCCATCTGGAAGTGGTTGAGATACTGGGTACCCCCAGAACATCATCCCTCAGCCCACTGGTCAGTCATTGTGGTGGTAGCTCGGTTCAAAACAGGCAAGGAGGCTGGGTGAGCCCCAGCTGCAATCACAAAAATCATCCTGAAGTTCTGGCAAGGTCTGGAAAAGTCTGCCTAAGCCTCTGAAATCTCCCACGATCCCAACGTTTGATGACAGCTAGTACAACTTCAAATACCCAGAGATCCTCAGAGAAGAAAAACTCGCCATGCTTGAAGAGAGCAGTTACACAGGGACAAATGGAGGTGTGTTGAGCCCCAGAATGCAGAAAACCCTTAAGTGGTGGTACAGACAGAAAGTGTTTGAGTCACTGACACATGCAGTGTACTGGTCCAAGAGAAAAGCATAAAGTTGGCATGCTGTGTCCAGGCAGAGCTTCATGTGAATCCGTCATGCTCACCTTTGATGCCTTTCGACTCTGGCTTGTTCACAGAGTCAACAGGTTTGCTGGCAGCCTGGCTCTTGGGCAGAGGGTCTGTGATCTTCTCCTGTTTCAGTGCTGTGTACCCTGGTTTGCTGGACTGTGCTTTTGGAGCTGGACTCTGCCACTGAGGACTGCTGGGAGAAAACCTGCCACTGCAAAAAAGAACAACCTAGTGAGCCTTTTTGAAAGGACAGACGTTTTTATTGGCCTCTGTTCCAAAGACTTGGATGAGTCCCTCTACATGTCTTTAAATCTCATCCACAAAAGCAGTCAGGAAAAAGGGAAGAAAGATGCAGGGGGTTCTCCAAGTTATCCCAAGGATTATCTTGGGAGTAAAGAGGGAAAGAAATAGCAGTTACCTGCTGGATACTGAGGAGCTAGTGGAAGTGGGTCCTCCTGGCCTGTTTGGAGAGGTGTTTGATCCAGCCAGAGCCTGTATAATGTGGTTACGTGCCTGATCCTTCTCAGCATTCACTGGACTGACCTCAGTAGTGCTTCTGGCAAAGGGAGTTTTACCAGGGCCATGAGAAGAAGGGACTTGTTTTTTAGCATCAGAGGTTTTATTGGTGGAAGACTCCAACGACCGAAAAAAATTTTCTCGGGCTTGCTGTGTTTTTGTTGTGGAGGTTGTCCAAAGAGGCCCTGAGGGGGTACCTTCATGGTGATCTGTTTTATTTCCCAACGGGGTACCTTTGCAGTCATTTGGTTTATTTACGGGTGAAGAGGACCACGGAGTATTTACACTTTTGAAGCCAGAACTTCCAGAAGATGAAACAGATGGCTTGGTTGAATTAGCAAGGCCTTCCTGGCTGGGTTTCTTCAACACCTGCTCCAGTTTCTTGGGTTCTGCTGTTTTCTGGAATGCCCTGGCAGTGGTAGGGGCTGGGGTGCACTCCGGTTTGCTCCCCGAACTGCGGAGACCAGAGATCTGGACATTGTCTGGCTGCTGGTGGCTGGTACAGATGAACGTACCGGGCTCAGGCCCAGCTTTGTAGCTTCCAGGAAGAAGCACGTTCCAACACTGCCTGCACCTGTGGATAAGAAGGTCTCAGAAAACATCCTCCAGAGCACTGGGAGGCCATTGACACGCAGCTGAGAGTGCAGGCACAATTCCACTGTCAGCACAGGGAGGGTGAAGGTACCACACTGGCAGTGAGCAGACCCTGTGTGCACATTCCTCAGGCACCAAAACGGGAGCTGCTGATAGCATGGCCTGAAGTAGGAAAGGCGTGGGTGAAAACAGACCTGCGCAAAGAGTTTCCCCTACGCACGGGTCAAGAGCAGGCCCAGGTTGCCTCCACTCAGACAAAAACGTCCTCCATCACCTTGAGTGCCTCACATCACCCTCCCTCCAGTCCCAAGGGAACCAGGCTGCCCCTCTGCAACTCACAGGCCTGCGCCCCCGTTTTGAAGAGCTGTACCTGAAGCAGTTCCTGTGATAGAGCTTCCCATCCACCAAGTAGCGCTGCACCAGGTGCACGTGGTTCCCGCAGATCCCACAGCTGCTGCTTGGAATGTTCCCGCTCTCCGCCAGGACCCCTTTCTGTGGGGAAACACAGTGGGTGAGCAGGCAGCACTGTGGCCCCGCGTACAGCTCTGAGTCTCCCAGGCAGGCGAGAGTTTGACACGCACAGCCAGTTGGCTGGGACACAGAAGTGATATCCAGAAAATCCCTGCTCCCAGTAACCCCGTGTTCATGAGAAGTGGAACAGCCCTCGGGAGGATAGAGTAAGGGGGACCACAAAGCCAGAGGACCAGGGGGTTTTGTCCATCTGTGGGAAACTAAAGTGCAAAGGTCTCCGATTTGAATTAGCTGGGAAAGGTCCTTACCCTTTTGAGAGAGGAGCTTCCTTTCTTCCACCCCGTTTTTGTCTCTACTCTGCTTTGAAACTGTTTCCAAGAATTTAATCAATGTTTTCTAGCAAAAATAATACCTTCTGTTAAAAATCTCCATCCCCAAGATCTAGGAACAGCACAGCCATGTCCCGTTCACCACTAGATAAATCCCATCTGACTGACGGCTTTCCAGTGACTCCCACCTGAATCTGTGCAGTAACCAGACGTTGGGATTAAGTCCTCCATAGTGAGCAGAAAATTTAGAGACTATGTCCTTACCACTAGGAGCCTTGAACTGGCAAAATACCCTCTAGCTCACTGAACAGATTTAAGGTTGAAAGAACACCCCAAAACACATTTCTTACCGTGGTGACTGGGGAGGCTTCTTTTGGCTTAGCTCTGGCAGGTGGGTGGGCAGGAGGCAGTTTTGGTGGCACTGGCTTAGGAGGCTCTGAAACAGCTTTCTTCCCAAGAGGCTGCTCCTGAGGTTCAGAGGAAGGACGCTTGATTCCAGCCATGCCTCCAACTGGAAGAAAGGAAGAAGGGAAGATTTTAAGGTCACATAAGGAAAGCCCATGAGCTCAGGAGTCATTTACAATATAAGAAGATCCGGAGGTGCCTGGTAGATAACATGCAAAGCATCCAAGGGGACACAGGCTTCCTTCACAAGCTGTTCTGTAGTGACGTGAGGGGCAAGAGGTGCCAAGTGAATTTTACCAACATACGCTGGAATCATCTGGTAGCTGAAACTGCTGATTTTTTTTTCATCTCAGGGACTTCCATGGAGGGGAATGAAAAAAATGGAAAAATACAAAACCTCGTCAGTCAGTGAACAAGACCTGAGGTTTGTACCTGGCCCACAGTTTGGCTAGAACTGATCACTGCTGAAACAGGCACTGCTGTCAGGTGTTACAGCTAAGGAACTAAAGCACGAAGGGTTTGCTTCATTCAAGTTGCCGTGCTCCAGACTTCCTACACACCCTGGACCTTCACTGCTGTGGGTGTCCACCCCACATCCCAGCTGGGGACTCTCATGGAGCAAACAGGCTTGTCAGATGCAGAAATGACCACTAAAAATGCGTAATTCTACAACAGAGACTTGGAGGTGCCATGGTGGTGATGATGCAGAAACCAACAGCCTCAAGAAGCCTGCAAATGCCCAATCCTTTTCTTTCCAGATGAAAGAGAAACCCTCTAAATTCACAACAAGCGGAGAAAAGAGAATCCTAAACACACTCCAATCAAGCAAGGAATGAGAAGTGCAGGAGGCTTCCCTGGGAAAT